>NC_143174.1:17891287-18194318 GCF_047325235.1 Durio zibethinus
CTATAAAAGGATCATGTTGGTGTTGAGGCGCCCTTAAAGTTGAAGAAACTCTAATGGAAGATCTTGACGGTACAAATTCTCTATGAAAATATCAATTAACATATCCTGAGATAAATCCAATACAAATTAAATGTTCGAAAATAACTTCATGCATTTGCCAATCGATATTAGCACACTTCACACATAGGCATAATATCATATTATCTTCACTTGTATTCTCAAATATAAAATTAAGAAAAATTTTCATTTAATCTCTGTACTCTTGACTTAATCTTAACTTTTGCATCCAACTCTTATCGATTTAGTATTGCTATATTATTAGACCAAATTTATGTAAATAATTTATATGAAAATAAATATGTAAAATACTTAAGTTTACTATGTTTTAAACAAAAAATAATAACAAAACTAATAGTTACAGAAGATCAAAACTCCTTGTTGTAAAGTATTTTCTCAGTTACATGATATAAAGCATTTAAAACTCTGCTACTAACCCAGACATTACCCAAGAGTATTTGTAGCTAGGGTTGAAATAAGGTAAAACAGGTTCAAAGAAAACCCAAAAAAAGAAGAAAATAAAAGGGAAAGGGAAGTGGATGATGGGTTCTAAATGGGTATTTGAGGAATGTAGGTTTTGGAGAAAATTTTAAACTAAAAAGAATATCACGAATTGTAAAAGCTGAAGGAATAGTATAATGAAGAAAAAGCTAAAGTAAATAACTAATGAATAGTCGAAATAGGGTTCTAAAAGACAAAGCTCGAATACTAAAAGCTAAAGAAAAAGAAAAGTAAATTGTAGTTGGTTTGGAAAGAGAAATAGTAGAATAATGAAGATGAAGCTTGAAGTTGATGATTGGATGCACTAAGTTTGGGGATAATTTTATTGGATAGAATTATTAAAGGTGTTTACTAAGAAAAACGCCTTCAATAATTTTCTTTTAAATATTTTTTGGGTATATTATAGGCGTCTTCAATAATCTCGTAGTAAAATTTTACGAAGATTATTGAAGGCATTTATGCCAAAAAAAAAGTCTTTACTAATTCCCTCTAATTTTTTAAGGTATTTATTGAATGTGTTTTTTTTTGCATAATACGCCTTCAATAATTTTCTCCATTTTTATCAGTGAATATCAGTGAAAGCGATTTTCTACTAAAAATACATTCAATAATTTATTTCAATTTTTAAGAGGAATTTATTGAAGGCATTTTTTACATTATATGCCTTCAATAATTTCCTTTTAAAAATTATTTAGGATTATTAAATGCGTCTTTTAATAGAAAATAACTTCAATATTTTACTAATAAAATTTTAAGGGCATTATTAAAGGTGTTTATTACAAAAAATGCCATCACCAATTCGCTCTAATTTTTTTAAAGAATTTATTGAAGGTGTTTTCTGCATAATACGCCTTCAATAATTCTCTACATTTTTGTCAGGTGAATATTAGTGAAGGTGATTTTCTACTAAAAATGCCCTCAATAATTCACTCTAATTTGTAAGAGAAAATTATTGAAGACGTTTTTTGCATCATACGCCTTCAATAATTTTCTTTTGAAAATTTTTTAGGATTATTAAAGACGTCTTTTAGTAGAAAACGTTTGCAATAATCTACTACTAAAATTTTAAGGGGGTTATTGAAGGCATTTATTCCAAAAAAAAATGCATTCACTAATTCGTTCTAATTTTTTGAAAGAATTTATTGAAGGCATTTTCTGCATAATATGCCTCTAATAATTCTCTCTATTTTTATTAGGTGAATATCAGTGAAGGCGATTTTCTACTAAAAATGCCTTTAATAATTCACTTCAATTTTCAAGAGAAAATTATTGAAGGTATTTTTTTGCATCATACGCCTTCAATAATTTTTTTTTTAGATTATTAAAGGCGTATTTTAGTAGAAAATACTTTCAATATTCTACTACTAAAATTTTAAGAGCGTTATTGAAGGCATTTATTTCAATAAAATGCCTTTATTAATTTGCTTTAATTTTTTGAAGCAATTTATTGATGGCATTTTCTACATAATACGCCTTTAATAATTCACTCTAATTTTTAAGAGAAAATTATTAAAGGTGTTTTTTGTATCATACGCCTTAAATAATTTTTGTACAGACTTATTGAAGGTATTTTTTAATAAAAAATACCTTCAATAATTTTAAGGGGATTATTGAAGATATTTTTTCCAAAAAATACCTTCACTAATTCACTCTAATTTTTTTAAAAGAATTTATTGAAGGCATTTTCTGCATAATACACCTTCAATAATTTCCTCCATTCTTATCAAAGGAATATCAGTGAAGCAGTTTTTTACTAAAAATACATTCAATAATTCACTCCAATTTTTAAAAAGAATTTATTGAAGATGTTTTCTACATCGTATGCCTTCAATAATTTTTTAAAAAAATTTTTTTGGGATTATTAAAGGCGTCTTTTAGTAAAAAACACCTTCAATAATCTCTTAATAAAATTTTAAGGGGATTATTGAAAGCATTTTTACCAGAAATGCCTTCACTTATAATTTTTGTATTCATTCCCTTATCTTGAACATCAAAATCATAAACTGCTAGTACAGAGAATGATTAAAAGCTGTATTAATGAACCAAACCAAACCCATAAACACTTTTAGATTGACTTTTGGTTTCTTTATCTCTATTATCACTATCGACCTTCAACAACTCAACGACACACACTTTTTTGTTTACCAGTATGTCTTTTTTTTGTTTACTGTATTATTTATATTATTCAATAAAGATTTTTTTTTGTTACTTACTATTTACATATGCATATATATTTTTATTTATTTCACCATAACTATAGTCGTCCAAGTATATTTCATTGTATGTATGTTGTTCTGTGTAGTTTTCTTTAAATATTGTGGTTTACTAAATGGTATTGTATGATTTTTTTTTTAATGATATTGTATGATATTGGTTTGCTAAATGATTTTCTGAATAGTGTTTCTAAATGGTTTCCTGAATGTTTCTAAATAGTTTGCTAAATAGTGTTTTTAAACACATCGTTGATTGATTTGCTGAATGGTATTTCTATACATAATATGATATTGGTTGTATTTTATTACGTATAGTGTTAAATTTAGACTGTCATTTTGATGTATTTTATATAATTATGATTAAAATCGTAGGTATTATGGACTCTAAACAATATAATTTTTCTTCTACTGAACATGCACAAACACACCTATAGGCTAAAAAAGAAAGGAAAAGGATGAAATAAACAAATTAAAATGAGTGACACAAAAATTTACGTAGACTTCAATCAAAGTAGGCAGCTTGTGTATAATGAAGCTACCAAGTTGGCTACTCATATTGGTGCTATCTTCTGTAGTAGCGTTTCAATTACATATACCAATTGGTGATGAGTTCTCGATGATCTAAATGATGGTATATGGTAATTGATTATGGTATGTTTATTCAACTATTTCGTAAAATTTGTTAAATGATCATTTAATTGAAATTCAATGTGTTCATACTAATTGTGTTAAATTATTTAAGAATGGTTTGATGTCCCAATTGACTATAAAAAGATTGTGTTACAATCTACTGATAAAGTATTCAGAGACTTTAAAAGCATATTGATAACCTGATATATTTTATCGCTCGTTGATCAAGGTAATGTATTGGCTATTCCACATACGTCATATGCAAATGTAATAAGTGTTGAAGATTAAAAAAATTTTAGTCGAGATCAGCTATCAGAAGATTTCTTAGTACGTAAACCTATTACCAAAAATATTGTTTATAAGATTTCATGCAATATATTGATATCTTCATATATGATTGATGTAATTTTTTTTTTTTGTAAAAAATCAAAGAAAACCAAAGGAACATTCAAGCCAAACAAATATATCACTATCGAACTGCGAGAAAGGGATATACAAATGTGATGTATGAGCTTGTAAGTATTCGCACACTTGTTTTATACTCATAAATAAATATTTATGAACATTCATTTCATAGATTCTGATTTTTATATTGTGATAATTTATTAAAAATCAACAAGCTCTGGCATCAAAATTTTTAGATGAGATGTCTAGAAAGAAGGACATCAATGGAACGATAAATCCTTTGCAGATAAAGCAACCAAAGAATTAGCTAAAAAGATTGTATGTATAACTGCTTGTTTAATATCATGTATGATTGACATTGTGGTTGTATGCATGATTTTATACTAGCTTGTATAGATTTGCCATCTTATTATTATCTTTCAGGATAATTGTGCTGTCAAAGTTAAATCTGATGAACTGGCAACCCAGTATGGTGAAGATCCATTGTCTTTAGCATTATGAGCTAAAGAAAGGCCTGGTCAAGTTTGTGGGGTTAGTAAATTTATGTTACCATCAAAGTTTTTTAGTAATCAACCCAAAATCCCACGAATGACAAATGCACAACATAAAGCAATCATTGAGCAACAACAACAATGATTTGATGATCATGAGCAATGCCTCAATAAGCAATAGCAAAGACTCGCTGCTTTAAAAGCCATGTTGGCAGCAATGCAATATAGCATGCTTGTAGGCCAGTCGAATAACATCATCCACCTAGGATAAACTTCCGTTGCAAGTCAAGCAAGGAACCCAACCTCTGCTACCAACCATAAAGTATGATTTTGTTTATAAGTTTAATATTAATTTGTTTATTATATTTATTGATTTGGTTTTAATACTTATATTTCATTATATATTGTAGCAGGATGTTGGAACTCAGAGTATGACCCTTGCTCAAGCTATCATGGATAAGTTATCTAATTATTCACTCGATCATTTATTTAAAGAAAACTGCATAAAAATTAAGTCTGAAGAAGGGTTATTTGATAAACCATCATTTTCTTACATTGGTGTGGATGAGGTTAAAGAATATTGTGAATTGGATGAAACATCAGCTGTTGATATTATTGCTTATATAAGGTTAAGTTATAAATACAAATATGCAAACTCAATATGTATTAATCTATATTACAATGTGTTACTAACTAGTATTATTGATTGTTATCGTGCAGCTTCCTATATAAATAGGTCAAGGTAAGACAAGTGACCCACATATTTAGATTCGTTAACCCTAACTTCATTAGTGAGTAGAGTGGCACAGTCACTTTTCATGCTAATCATGTGATTGAATGCATAAAAAAATTAACTGATTATTATTTGCTCCCGTATAATACGCAGTAAATTATATTTATATAAATAATTATTTCAACTTTACCCGAATTTGATATGATGCCTAATCTGAGTATATCATTCTTCTTATTTTGTAGTCGTCATTAGGTGCTTATTGTGATTGATACCAAATCTTTAATGCCATACTTATTTAAATCAGCTCAACCAACAGTGATGCCTAACTCCAAAATTTAAACTTTTATAAAGAGGTATTATACGTTATTATATTATATATCTTTTGTTTCTTCATAAGTAATTTTATTTATGTATTAAGTAATTTTTTTCTTTTCAATTTAGGGTAATATTTGCATTGATAAGAAGGTAAAGAAAAAAATGGGTGTCATTACCTGTAAATGTGAAATTTATTCTTTTATACTGAGCTTGTGTAGATAAATGTTTCTTAAACCCACTCAATTTAATTTTCAGGTACCTCGTCAACCTGGATATACTGAATGTGGATATTATGTCTTTCGTTTTATGTGGAAGATAGTTTTATATGATTTTATGACCACACCATTCAAAATTAGTATAAATTTCATAAAGTAGTTATATCTTTAAAAAAAAAATAAAAAGCTAAATTATGTTCTCGTTTATTAACATTTACTTATGATTTTTTTTTAGTGGGAGAGTAAAAAAAGCTTCATGGTAAAGCAACTTGATGAAGTCTTTAAAGAATGGTGTGAATATGTATTATCATTTATTGATAAACCTTGAAGTTGGACATTGTTGGTTGAATGTAAATATATGAGGATCATCTGTTATAATATTTTTAACATGCCATGTTGAATGGATAATTTAAGTTTGCAAATTGGGGTATTGGTTTAATATTATTGGTATATATTTGTTTTATATGAATACACATATATTGAGTATAATTATTTGAGAAAAGTATATTAATAAATTCGGTTGTATGGTCAATTTATTTAAATACAATAATATTCATAATGTAGATTCCAAAATGTAATTTGTAGTATCACATATATAAACCAAATATTTTTCGGGCATAAACTTATAACTGACTTCAAATGTTTTTTTAGCATAAACGTACAACTAACTTCACATATATAATTAAACCCAAAATTTTTTTATGGAATTATTAAAAGCGTTTTTATAAAAAAATACCTTGAATAATCCCTAACAAAAATGTTTTGATGGAATTAATAAAAGCGTTTTTGACCAAAATTATCTTCAATAATCCAACCTAAAAATTTACTATGTGGATTATTAAAGGCATTTTAGGCCAAAAACGCCTTTAAGAATCCGTTCCAACTTCTTTGTATGGATTATTAAAGGTATTTTTTATCAAAATCGTCTTCAATAATCCCTCATGAAAAGTTATTGATTGGATTATTGAAGGTACTTTCAGTCAAAAACACATTCAAGAATCTATTCTATATTTTTTTCTATGGATTATTAAAGGCATTTTTCTACTGAAAATGCCTTCAATATTTTCTGTCCAAAATTTTTTAAACCGATTGGTGAAGTCGTTTTTGCCCAGAAAATGTCTAGAATAATCTATTACAAATAATGCCTTCAAAAACCCAAAAAAAAACTAAAATGAAGGATCAAACCTACCACCTTAGGTTAACAATCATATGATCCTTAAATTTTGATAAGATATTTATTAAAGGTGTTTTTTATCAAAAACGTCTTTCGGTGAAATTTTTTCGTGAAATTATTAAATGCATTTCTTAACAGAAAATGCATTCAATAATCGCATATATTTCTTTATGAAGGGATTATTCAAGGTATTGTCCGCTAAAAATGCCTTCAGTAATCCCTTATTCATTTTTTTAACTAGATTATTCAAGGTGTTTTTTCTCAAAAATACCTTAGGTATTCACTTAAATTTTTAAGATATGATTATTCAAGGTGTTTTAGTCAATAAACACCACTAATATCAAGTCTTGTGTAGCGTTTATAAGTAAAAACACCGCTATTTGAATATTTAATGGTGTTTTGATAATAAACACCTTAAGTTTTATAAAAACACGGAAGTTAGTGGCGTTTATAAGTGAAATGTCGCTACAAAACTGCCACTACAAAACTGCCACTAATCTTCTATTTTTTTGTAGTGGGGGGAGTGTTGAAGAGTGATCCAAAATTGAGTTCATGTTTGGGTTCAATATCTTGGTTTTTAGGATATAGTTGATAGTATTTGTTATACGTGGCTTAATGATTCTTAATATTCAATCACTTTCTTTATTTTCTCATTATCTATTAACTGTTTGAGTTTTTTACTCTGTTAATTATCTTAAAAACCTATTAAAAGGCTGATTCAATTTAATGTAGAGTAATTTATTTATAATTACTCAAAATTAATTATTACTTTTGGTTGGTGATATAATTTCAGAAAACCTAACTCCTTCCCCAACAAAAGAAGTTGATGACATTTACGGAGATGCCGTGTCGCTTGCTTATTGTATCTTTTCCCTTTTCATTCTTCTGTTCAAGCAGATTTTCATCTTTTGGCTAGCATTAAGGCCCCGAAATTCTCGCCTCTGAAACCGGCGGTGATTCAAAGCTTAGGACATAAGGGTCAAATTAGTTTCCTTGGTATACTGGTTAGTTTATTGAAAGAGTGATTTCTGCCCCTCTGGTTTTCAACTCTCTAATGTCGGTGGCAAGACGCTTTGTCGTGTCAACCTGCATGTCTTCTCGAGGTGGGTTATTGACTTGCATGGGAATAGTACGTTGCTTTTTTGTACACCTCCCAATTCATTGACCATGCCATTCTTTTTGCTATCGTCCTTAACTTTAATCGGTTCCATGCTAGTGTCTTTTCTTGTATTTTTTACGCACTCGCCTTTTTTGACCAGGTTGCTCATTTTTCTACCAATATGCCTTCCACGTATTAGTGTCATGTCCTTGTTTTGAAAACACCATTGGCAGTTTTCCCCTTTGCTTTTCGCTCAGGTTGGTAGATTATGATAGCAACTTATCGTTCGCTCCTTGTACCAGCCCTTGCTGTTTTTTGTCAGCAAATCTTTCTTCTACATGGAAAGATTATTTTTGGTTTCCCTCCTAGTTACTGGTCATTTCCGTGCTACTTGATTCTGCACTCTTCTTTTCCCATTTGGTCAAACTCGGTTCTTTTGCTTTTGTTTGTGTTTTTTCCTTTGGACCAGCATCCAAGGACTATATGCATTTTGGATGTCTTCTTCCCCTTTTCTTGGTTTCCTCGCTTTCGGTCTCTAAGTTTTCTCCTTCATTCCTTCTTGGCAGTGTTCTTTCCTATGCCCTGCCTACCACAATGGAAGCACATTAAACCAATCCTTTCATAAATGATGGACTGTTTTTTGCCTTCAACAACGGCAAACTTCCTTAGCGGTTTATATAGATTGACTTGGACACATAATCTTGCAAATTTGCCCCTTTCCTAAAAAAGTGTATGGCTATCAACTCTAAGCAGTACTCCAATCTGTTTGCCTATCTAAGTTAAGATACCAGTATTATAGTACTCGATGGGTAGTTAGGGTAGCCTAACCCAAATAGCCATTGATGAAAAAGTTGCCTTTGAGGCTTTGAAGCTTGGCGTCCATTATCACAAAAGTTGCCTTTGAGGCTCTAAAGCTTGGTGACCATTATCACATAGTAAGGAAATGTCCACCAAAGAACCAAGGATCTTCTCTAGTGACATAGTCATAGTCTTTCAGGTTTTGGAACTTAATCAAGAAGTAATCACTTCCAATGTCAATGGCAAAGAACTTACCTTGCGTCTTCCAGAGTTGGTTAAGCTTGAAGATGAAGTACTGGTAGCCCACGTTCTTGCCAAACACCTTAACAATCAACGTTATGGTCCATTTATTCTTAATCCTTTTTCTTTCCTCTTTCGAGAAAGTGCTATTTTTGCACTCAGATTGATTATCATCTTCATGGACTTGGACATCCTCGTCCATATCCGTTTCCATATTTTCCTCCTCTTGGTTGAAAAAATGTTGCTCATAGGCTCTATAAAATGCCCTCGAGAGAGAATCCCGATAGGATACTATTTTTCTATCCGGTTTAGCCCTTAAGCTTCCTGTTAGTAGGTTAATGTCAATAGCGTGAGAATCTTTCACTCTCTTTGTGCTCCGTTGTAGTTCTTCTTCTTCTTCTTTAAAAAATATTGTCATGTTTTCACTCGCCATTTTTGCATTATTTATTTTTGTGAAAATTTTTTGTTACAATTATCAATATGAAATACATCGAAATATGATATATTTTTGAGGTGTAAATTGTTGGTATTATGACAAAAGGAAAAACAGAAAGTGGATGGAGCATCTTAAATTCTCTATCATTTTAATAACTATGTTTGATTAATAACTAAATTTGCAATACATTCGATAACAAAAATAGAATGTAGAAATTTGTTACGTACAAATCCCATAAGGATCCCGACACTCTACCAAAATTTTAAATTAATAAGAAAAACAGATTTACTATTTTAGTAAAAAAAAAAAAAAACCAGATAAATGTCGGTATCACCGTAGACCGTACGCGGAGTATTACAAAAGTTAAATAATTGTCGCAAAAGCATCTAATCAAAACCCGATTCTCTCTCTCTCTCTCTCCCCATTTACTCCAACACATCACACGCACATGACATGGTTTCTTTAAAGAGTTAAGGCAAGAAGCACACCTTTCTCTGCCTCCCACCAGATATCTTACATCCAACCCAATGGTCCTCATCTCTCCACGTCGCCGGAACCCCATTCTCTATTTAAATCAACCTTTTTTCTTCATTCGTTTTTGATCCTTCGTCCACCCTCTCCCATCCTAGTTTCCACCCCTCTCTTACTACAAAAAGAAGAAGCCGTCGCCGTTTTGTCGCTAAATTGGTCTCTCTTCGCTAAAATAGTCAACCGGTCCGCCGACCTTCTCACTACCGGCGAGGCTTCTCTTTCTTCTTCTCCTCCTTGCGCCGCAAATCTAGAAGGTAAGTTGAAAAAATCTTTTTTTTTCCTTTTTCCTCGTTTACACTGGGACTTCAACGCTTTAATTAATTTAATTGTATATAGTTAATTAAACGTTACCGTTAGATCAATTTCAAAAGAGAGGTGATTTTGGTTGAAATCAAACGGTCGAGATGGCGCCGAGCACGATTCGAAAAGCGATTGGGGCCGTTAAAGACCAAACTAGCATCGGAATAGCGAAGGTAGCGAGCAACATGGCGCCGGACCTCGAGGTGGCGATCGTGAAAGCGACGAGCCACGACGATGACCCTTCTGACGAGAAATACATGCGAGAAATCCTCAAATTGACCTCGTACTCGCGCGGGTACGTCCACGCGTGCGTGTTGGCAGTGTCCAAACGGCTAGGGAAGACACGTGATTGGATCGTGGCACTCAAAGCACTGGTGCTTGTTCACAGGCTGTTGAATGATGGAGATCCGGTGTTTCAAGAAGAGATCTTGTATGCTACGAGGAGGAGTACGAGGTTGTTGAATTTGTCAGATTTTAGAGATGAGGCTCACTCGAGTTCTTGGGATCACTCGGCTTTTGTAAGAACTTATGCTATGTATTTGGATCAAAGCCTTGAATTGATGCTTTTCGATAGGAAAAGCGGCGGCGGCAATGGCGCTGAGGAAAGTACTCGTGGAATTGATGATGATAGATATGGTGGAAGAGATAATTTCCGCTCACCGCCCCCCAGGCCGTACGAGTGTGATTATGGGGATTTCAGAGGTGATAATGGATATGGAAATTATGGGATGACTAGGAGAACTAGGTCTTATGGTGATATGAGTGAGGCAGTGGGAAGAGATGGAAGACAGAAGAAAACAGTGACACCATTGAGGGAAATGAAGCCCGAGAGGATTTTCGGAAAGATGGGTCACTTGCAGAGGTTGTTGGATCGGTTCTTGTCGTGTCGGCCTACAGGATTGGCTAAGAATAGTAGGATGATATTGATTGCTTTGTATCCTGTTGTGAAAGAGAGTTTTCAGTTATATGCAGATATATGTGAGGTTTTAGCTGTGTTGCTTGATAGGTTTTTTGATATGGAGTACCCAGATTGTGTTAAGGCATTTGATGCCTATGCAAGTGCAGCAAAGCAGATTGATGAGTTGATTGCATTTTATAATTGGTGTAAGGATATGGGTGTAGCTAGATCATCGGAGTATCCTGAGGTGCAGAGGATTACGAGTAAGTTGTTGGAGACATTGGAGGAGTTTTTGAGGGATAGAGCTAAGAGGCCAAAGAGTCCAGAGAGAAAGGAGCTTCCTCTTCCACCTAAAGAGGAAGAGCCTGCACCAGATATAAATGAAATAAAGGCACTTACTCCACCAGAGAATTACACTCCACCACCACCACCACCAGAGCCTGAGCCTGTTAAACCGCCAGAACCACAAGAGGATTTAGTGAATTTGAGGGATGATGCTATCACAGCTGACGATCAGGGAAACAGATTGGCATTGGCTTTATTTAATGGTCCTCCATCTAATAATGGTAATGGCTCATGGGAAGCTTTCCCTTCAAATGGGCAGCCTGAAGTGACATCTGCTTGGCAAACGCCAGCTGCTGAGGCAGGGAAGGCAGATTGGAAACTGGCTTTGGTTCAGTCAGCTAGTAATTTGTCAAGGCAAAAGGCATCTTTGGGTGGGGGGCTTGATCCGTTATTGTTGAATGGCATGTATGATCACGGAATGGTAAGGCAGCATGTTAGTACTGCCCAGTTGAGTGGGGGGAGTGCCAGCAGTGTGGCATTGCCATGGACAGGGAAGAGCGCAACAACAGTTTTAGCCCTTCCTGCACCGGATGGAACAGTTGAGAATGTAAATCTGGACCCATTTGCTGCATCTTTGAGCATTCCACCTCCTTCATATGTACAAATGGCTGACATGGAGAAGAAACAACATTTGCTTCTTCAGGAACAGCAGGTATGGCAGCAATATGCAAAGGATGGGATGCAAGGTCAAGCCAGTTTGGCCAAGATTAGCAACCCTGGATACTATGGACCTGGACCTATGCCAGTGATGCCTTACGGAATGCCACCAGTCAATGGGACGGGGCCACCGGCTGGGTATTCCTATACAACTTACTGATTTTTCCGCATATAAATAGATGACTTTCCTTCGCCTACCGTTTGTAATATCTTTTCTAGTTTTCTTTCCTTTTTTTTCATTTATTATGAGTTGATATGGTGTTGTTCCTGCAATTTGTGCACAAAAGTGGGGAGGAGAGGGGAGACTTGAGTTAAAATGCTTACTGATTGTGGGGATTTTTTATGCAGAGAGATTCATGATCGGATTGTGATGTCTCTTTGTGCTTTGTAATATTAGAATTTTATTGCCATTCTTATGTTCATTGTATGATCCTCTCCTCAAGACCATTGAAATGACTCTATAGTAATAAAATTTTAAAATTTGTTGCAATTGATTGGGGTTAATTATCCAAAAAAGCGTTCACTCAACACCAGTTTAACTTTATCGTATCAACTCTTAATCTAATACTGGTTAGCTCTGCCATTGGTTTCAGTTTAGTTGGTGAAGTGACAAAAAAGTTAGGTTGAGTTTTTTGCAATGTTAATGCATGCACCTCTATCTTATACTGTTTCCAAATAACTATGTTTTGTATTGCTTTATGCCGACATTTAAGCTTCTAAATCAAAATTCCTGATGTGTTGATCTGGGCAGCTACTGGGGATCACAGCTCATTTTATGGGCTCTACGTTCTTGTATTTTTCCTCAATAATAGTAGCTTGTAATTCTGCTTAGCTTTCACGTTTCTTCTAATTTCATTTACAGGACAAGTTATGGTGGTAGAAATTTGTGTAGTGTTGCCTGATAAGATAGCTGAACATATAGGTAGCTTTTAGTTGAATGCTCCTATTTTCTAATTTAGATAGACCTTATGGTTTAATAAACTTAAGCAATAGGAACATCATGATCGAATTGAAATTCCCGACTGACATAAGATTTATACTTGTGAGGATAATCTTGTACTTGACAGTAGAATTCCAAGTCTTGGAAATTGATATTTTCTGTTTAGTAACCAGGTGAAAAACCTAGAAATTTGTCACCATAATAATAATTAATAATAATTGAGCTGATATTAAAAGAATAATTGATTTAATCATAAATAAAGAACGAAAACGATGTGGTTACTCTATTCTGGTGCAGGCTCCAATGTGAACGAGAGAAGCAATTGAAGTGAAAATCACCTTAAGCCTCCAATGTGACATTAGAATTCTGTTTTTCTCCTTCTGGTTATGGCTGCCGGAGTTATCCGAGAAACGACTTGGTTCTACCTGGAACATAACCTTTTACTGCAACTCTTTAGATTTGCTGGCCCAGAAGCTGCGCGAAATCTTTGAGAAGGGGAGCTTTGGATACCTATGGCCTTTTAGCCCCACTGACATCGAATATTCTTTTATCCACATTGTTTCTCCTTGACATTTTTTCTCTGTTTTAGCCCATAAAACTTGCGTGTTCTTGGTTGACATCCAGGAGAATCCAATCCGAAACTTAAAAGGTGGTCCACGCGGAATTTAGGTTTCCAAATTGAAAATAAAACGAATAAAATTAAAACATAAATCAAACATTAGCCAAGCTAACAGAAATGGAACCGGATTTTTAGTTCAAATCAAGAACGTTATTAGCTTTAAAAAAGAATTCTGTTGTCTTATTTGGTTTCGGAGGAAAACAACCGACCAGCGAACCAAGTCCACCCGCATTAAAGGTCATAACCCTCGTTTTTCTCTTTTATTTTTTTTTTCGCCCACAAGCTTTAGAATAGAGCCACAATCACCATTTCCTGGCATCCTTAACCTTTTTTTTATCGTTTCTTTTCTTTTGTTAAGTAATGATAGGGCTTACTTTAAAGCATAATTTATAATGGCATCTGAGTTGTTTTTATTGGCTGGGCTTTTCTCAATTGGATTTGATCGTCATATGCATTTCATGTATGAACTGTATATCCCAAGGGCGGGGGGGGGGGGGGGGGGGGGGGGTTTATCCGAGAGCTAGGGAATAGTTTAAGAAGAGAAATGACCTGGTCACCTAGGTTTTTCTTTTTTTTTTATAGCGATCTAGTTTTCTGTTGGTAAAATATATATATATATATATATATATATTGAAATTTTGAGGCATCTACTTGGATAATGAAGCAAATTAGAAGTCAACAGATTGGTACCACTAAATTAAATGATGGGATGGGTCCCCTAAAAGTTGCTGATGCCTGTCTTAATCCGGCATTGAGAGATCAGCTCAGCATCATCTGCGTGTGGGTCCTTTGGGACTAAGGACAGGTGATCCGTCCCGACAGCTCACTCCGCCAATCTTTTTGTAGCATATTTTTTTTTAATTAATCTGCACAAAGTTTACTTATTATTATTTTATATAATATAAACAATACTTATTGTTTAAATACAAATAATAATAACAATCTAATAATTTTGAAATATGTCACATTTATGAACAAAAGTTGCTATGGACATGTCGATCTTAATCCTTATAAAAAATTTTATCTAATGCATTCTAACTAAAATTCAACTTAATTCAATTTAATTATAAAAAGTTAACAAATTAAACTTGTCCAACTTAAATCTAAAAATAATTCATTACAAATTAATCAGAATCTAAAAATAATTTAAACTTTAATTGATTTGAAGCTAAATTGATTAGAAACAAAATTAAACCAAATTTGATTTATATAAAAAATTAATGTAGATACTAATTTTATCTTAATCAATTCAAATTTTATTTGAATTTTATATTTGATTTAAATAATTTAATTTGGATTAATTTAAACATTTTAATTAAATAAACATTTTTTGACCTTACCCTAAATTAATTGCTTAGGAATCATTTTATATGAATTAAAATTCAATACATTTTAAATCTCAAATCCTAAAATTCAATTTTATTCAATTTCATGTCAAAATTCAATCACTTGAACTTAAATGTCCAATGCGAGTCCAAATCAAATTTTGGAATCTTAAGTTTCAATTTTAAATTCAACTTAAACTTTTAAGTCCAATTTCATTTTTATTTTTATTTTTTAAAATTAATTAAATTAATTTAAATTAAAAAAAAGCAAAAAAAAACATCAACATCAATAACAACAAATAACAAATAACAAAAAATAAGTAAAGGATAATAGACAGGTAATGACAAGCAAACATCTACACAGAGCACAATCTACTGCCAGAACAAGACAAAATTTCAATTTGATGCAAGAAATTATTGTAGTTTTGTGGAAAATTGGATTTTTATGTTTTAATATATAGATCATAGATTAAACAACCAGGGGAAGCTCAATTACAAAGGTGAGGGTTCTCGTATCCATTTCCTTGCACACACGAGGCTAACCTTTACATCCAACACAAGCTTTTTTGCAAGCATCACCCTAAGTGTCACGGTTTGCGCGTTCTTTATTCTAAAACCACGCGTCCGTGCGGCACCAAGATTACTCATAGTCGAAGTCAGTCTTATGTGAGTCCATTTTTTCTTGAACAGCTCAATTTCAATCCTTCAAGCCACATACACAAGAGCCTTTTCTTTGGCTTTGACCACGTAGAGTTACTCATTCTGAACTCTATAGGGAGGAATCTAACTCCTGTCACTCATCAACCCATAATTCTCAAAGTAACCCCAAGCACACATCTCTGCCCGCAGGGCTTAAGGTCTCAAGCGCCAACCCTCAAATACCCGTGGGGCATGTAGCCCTAGTTCTCATGATATTATTACTTCTTGACATGGTGAGAATCCAACACCATACACGCCCGTATCGTACACAAACTCTCGTATCAAGTTTACGCAAGCACAACACTTATGCTGGTCAACAGTCAAGTCAGAGCCTATAAGCTCATCTCATCCCACGGGACTCAGTTTTTAGGGCTTAGGCCCTTAGCTTCAATGTAGATTGCTCTGACGCATGATTGACACACAACATCATGCTAATCTTGCAAGGAAGACTTGGGTGGGCTGCCCCAGCTGCAGCACACCCTACCAATTGGCCATAAGGGTTTAACAGCATGTCTGCTTGCTAGCCCGTACATCCCTCAAGTTCGATGGCATTCTTCCTACGCAAACACCATCTCATGATCCTTCTGGCTTAGGAAAGGGAAACCGAAGGGCATATCAAACTCAATCGTGTAACCCCATAGCTCAACACGAAGGTGCAATACTAGGCCAGTCGGCCTCAACCGTCTCCGGGTCTACCATGACTCGAGAAAATATCGTGCCACGCTCATGGCCTTACGCTGCCCGCCCACCTAAACACCACTAGTGCCTAGGAGTAACTCACTTCAAATTAGCCAGACCCCTGCCTGCCCACTAGCCAAAAGGGTGGTGAAGAGCTGACACCAGTCATCCCCTATAAAGAGCGTAAGAGATTTTTACAATCTCCTACCAATAATCATAAGATTGTCTGAAATGAAAATATTTTTCTTTCTAGCCATCTCAAGGCCTTTCTCCGGCTAACTCAAGACCCCATAACCTTCCTCTTTGTCACAATTATTCATTGATTCTACTCGTTGCTCCACCAACCCACTCAAAAATGCCCGCACATGACTTCAATCGACAGCACCTGACTGGCTAACTGGTCCTAAGATATCGACGCACTCCCTCACACTTACCTGCTTATTTTAGGGTTTAAGGCTCAAACTATCCACGCACAATATCCCTAACATATTCTTATGCTCAGAATGCCCGCACACTGCTTCCACTGATGACCCTCGCCAAACTACTTGACTTGAAGGTGCTTAATCACTGTCTCAAACTTACTTGTGTATCTTACAATCCAGGACTCTCACTGCCCGTACCACATATTAATAACCTGTTCCAATATTTCAAATACACGCTCGCATATCTTAAAACTATTTTTTCATTAGTTTAATTTCGACCGTTGCTCAACTCAAGATCAATCATGATAAGATCAAGACACACCGAGACCTGACCGTGACATTAAGCATACCGTGACATTAAGCATAGGCCTTTACTAGCATCACCCTAAGCACTAGCCTTTCATAGAACTAGCACCAAATCCTCGCAAACCAGCCCCTACACCAAACTTCCTAAATTCTTTAGCCAACTACCCTAACGCTTCAGACCTTGCACCCCTTACAGTCCCATCATACCCACTGGTTGATAATTGCCTATACCAGCACCACCCTTGAGCTCTAGGATCGGACTTCTTAAAATACAAAACACCACAAACAGCACCTACCAGCCATATCCCTTGACTGAAACCTTGGAGAAACAGCCCCTTGTTTTCCATGCACCAGCCTATGTCGCCTTGTATAGCCCCATTTATGTAGACCTAAAAATCCCAAAACCCATCTAGCCACCTCCACCACCAAGGCCCGCTTTTAACACAACTACCCACCGGAAACAATCACTTCCATCCCATTCCAGCAATAGCCCTGGCCAAAACTCCAACACCAAACCCCATTGCAGAAAACCATCACCAACCTAAGCCCCTTTTTTCCACCCTCTACTCTAGCCAAGACCCACCAGAACCGGCAACCACCCTCTAAACCTCCTGTAATAGCAACACCAACCAAACAGCCCCATTAACAAACAGCACCCTTTGACCCTAAAAAAAAGAAAAAAAACTATAAAAAAGAAAAAAGCATAAAAAAGCAACTCGAAACCAACCTACCAAAAAAAATCTGCAGTCTTTTCTAACAGAGGAACGCAGTCAACCTAAACAAAGATTCGCACAAAAAAAAAAGTTTGGTTAAAAGGTTTTTTAGTGAGGCTTTTGGTCGTAAGTTTGTTTTAGAGGAAAGAGAGAACGACGAGTAAGGAAATGAGAGAAACCTATGAAAAAGCAGCAGCAAACTGAGCGATAAAAAAAGATATTTCAAGACATTAAAGCTGTGACTTCCAGCTTGGATTCAAGGATTTTGGTAGATTTTTTGGCAAAACTAAGGCTAAAACAGCAAAAAGGTGATCAAAAGGATTTTTTTGGTGATTTTAGGAAAATTTTAATGTAGGTGACCAGCAATGAACGGTGACGAATGGTAGTCAATGGAAGTGACTAACCAGTTTCTAAGTGACCGGCAGCCTTGGCTTTTAAGAACCTTTGAAGGTTTTTTTAAAAGAAAGGTTTGAAATGAAATGAAAAAAAAAAAAATCTTTTATAGTTACAGAAAAAAAAATTGACCCACACATGAACCCGACTTGATCCCGGGTCCACGCGTATGACCCAATTTTCAGCCATTGTCACAACTTGAACTGGTCCAACTGAATCATTTCTGAATCGGTTTGAATCATTTGGATCTTTCCCAAATCATCTGTTGAATCAGAAGAATTGAATTGAACCCGTCTGAGTTGAAAGTGAATTACTTCAAACTGTTGACCAATTTTGATCACTCTTTTGGATAATTTTATTATTTATTTAGTTATTTATTTATTTTTTTGTTAAATTATTTATGTGTTTATTTATGCACATTTAAATATTAATTAAAAAAATAAATATTTATTAAAAAAAGGGGTTAAAAAAATCTTTTTAATGTAAAATAAAATTTTTCGATGATGGAGCTTTGAAAAGCTTGAGTAGTGATTCTCAAGAATTTCTTAAATGAAAAAAGACCATAATTTACTGAAGTATTAAAACATTTAAAAACTCTTTTCAATACAAAAATTTTTATTTTTTTAATTTGAATAATTTTTTTAAAAATATATATAAAAATATTTATAAAATATTTATAAGAGTATGCATTCTTTTAGAAAATAAACTTATTCATAGATAATTATATTATTGCATAACTTTTAAATATTAATAATTATTAAAAAATAAAAAAATAAAATTTTCTAAGATGAGATTCTAAAAAAATTCGAATAATAATTCTTTAAAAATCTCTAGGCAAAAAAATTTATATAAAATACCACCAATGTATTGAAGCATTTAGTATAATTTTTTATAAAGATTTATCGTTTATTTTCAATAGAATAAGAAATGATTTTTTTAAATATCATCGAGATTAAATTATAGCTATCATATTTTATTACATGAGTTATAAATATTGATTTTGAAGATAAATATGAACTGCCAATGATGTCATTTTTTATAATTTTGAGTAATGATTCTTAAAAGATCCTTAAATGAGAAAGTTTCTTTTAATATTGTTAAAGTATTGAAATATTTACGAAAATTTTTTAAAAAACAAAGTTCTCATTTATTTTTTTTAACCAAGATAAAAAAAAATATATGTTTTTTTTCTACAATAAAAAAAATAAGAGAATTAAATTTTAAATATAAAATTAAGACCCTTTTAATTAAAATTAAATGATAACGCATAATTAATTAGTACCGTTTTAAACGAACGCTATGAGGATGTTAATTTTTTCCTACGCATAACCGATTCTCGAACCTAAACTATTTTCACAAACCAAAAAATCATTTTTTTGATAAAGTTTTAATTAATTTTAAATTTTTTATTAAAAAGGTAAGTTTTAATAGGTGACTAATCACACCTAGCCAAAAAAAATATTGGTGGAGATTTTTTTTTTATTTTCAAATTCATTTAGTGATCCCCAAAATCGTTATGACAGCTTGGCAACTTCACTAGAAATATTATTTTATTTTTAGAGAGTCAGGCCAAAAATTAATTAGGTGTTATCCTTAATTTTGATGTAATGATCTTAATTGGTATTTAACTTTAATTTTCTTGATTTTGATTTTATCTTTTTAAATAACAATAGTAATAAAAATTTACATGCATTTCATCTTAATTATGTCATTTATTCATTTATTGTTTTATGTTTTTATATATTATTCTAGATAGATTGCAAAGCATTTAAGATTAAGTTTTTAATGTTATATTCCCTCATTCACACAAGGCACATTCATATTATGAATACGCTTTATACACGGGCTTCGTCCCTTTTAGGAGGAAGTAGAGTATCTATGTTATCGTGAGGTGACAATCTCTACAATAGCTAGCGAAATATTTCCATTGAAATTGAACCATTTTCATTCATAGCCTATAATGGGTGAAGATCGGGATGTCTTACTAGTTTTGTATGAACGCCAATAAGGAATAATTTGAGAACCTTTAGATGTATAAATCCTCACTCAACATATAGTGAACCTAAAAGGACTAGCCTGACATGGACCGATACTAGCTTTTTTTAGAAATAACCCAAATTAGGACATTTTAATACAATATACATTTAGAGATAATAATGGCAGGTAAAATTAATATTTTGAAAAAAAAGAAATAGAAATTAAAAAAAGTAATTTATTGAAAAAGGGAAAATAAAAGAAAATTTTCTTTTAACATATAGTTCATTCATTTGATAGTTATCTAAAATTTGCATTTTTAGAAAATATTTTAAAATAAAATGAAGAATTTTTTTAGCTTTATCCAACAAGTATAAAAAATAAATAAATAATTTTTTTCAAAAATAAAGATTTTCTTAAATTTTTTATTTATTGGCCAAATAGAAATTAATAAAAAAAAATCTTTGAAATCTTAGTTGTTTTATTTAATAAAAAAGTGTCTTCTTGAATTTTTTTTATTTTCTTAAGAAGAAAAGAAAAAGAAAAAAGAAGAATTTTAAGTTTGAATGTTGTTTCATCTTTCGCATTTTCATTTAATCTTTTTGCATACATTTTTATCATTTTTTTTAAATGATGGAAATAATAAGAAATACATATACCCTTTCTCATGCACATCATAATAAGATAATATATGCATTTCATCTCATCCACATCAATAGATAGTATATATAATTCATTTCATGCACATGTTGATAAATGATACATATATCCTATGCACATTTTAATAAGTAGTGCATGCACTCCATCTCATTATATATCTTAAGGCAGTGTCAACCTTATTAAGCCAACACAACACATGCATTACATTCCATGTAGACATATTTCATGCATATATTATGTCCATGCATTCTATACAAGTATGTTGCATTAGTCATAGGTATATATCTCATCACTTATGTAAGTATGTCATTATATTCCATACATGTGGATCCATGAATAGTAAGGTTTTATAAAACATACATTGTATTTCACATGAACATACCCCACCATCCTTGCAACAGAATATTACATTCCTTACATACACATTCACGAGTGATGAAAATTTTATCATTTGGGGCCCTATACATGTGAAAATCCATTGTCTTAGGCATTTTGGTGTTTCATGATATCCTTTAGGCATCATCATCATATTCATAAACATGCTTTGTGTGTCATATAGGTTAAAAATTGTTTTTGTGGCATTTATTTAATAAAGGTAAAAGTTTTGGAATAAAATGTCTATCTTGGTAAAAATCAGAATGGCAAAAATGAAAGATCAATTAAAAACAAGAATTAGTATATTAGAGTTGATCCAAGAGAAATTTTGGCATGAATTTTAAGAGATGAAATAATAGATTGCTTAGTTGATATAAATAGTTAAAGGTAATGGTATGGTTAAATTTGTTGCTTCTTATAAACCGCTATCATTTCCAATTCAATCAAATCAAGATCAACTCGCTCTTATTAGCTCTAGTACTTTTTTTGAGCACACTAAGGTATTAGGTGATTTGAACAGTAATCAAAGTTTGAGCAAGCTTAAGAAAGGAATGGATGAATTGACCACACAAATGACTAAACTCAAAAGTTTAATTTTCAATATGAAATCACCAGGCTTCAAACAGTTCTCACCAACTATCTCAAGTCTAAACCCGCACTTAAATCTTTCTCATGATTACTTTCGACCTTCTTTCCAAGCATCTAAAATTAAGCCCTTAAACTTCATGCAACCTCTAAGAATTTCACACCTGAATTCATGTTCACCACTTCATATTTCATAATCACTTATTCAGCATGCTATTCCATCACCACTTTCTAAACCTAAATTTTGACTCAGAGTGTCCCAATTCACTTTAACACCAACTATGCTACCATTTCTCTAGGAAAGTAACCCAACTATAAAACAAAAAAACTCTTATACTACTTATACCAAAAAGAGAACCCTTATTGACCCAATACCCATGTCCTACACAAATTTATACCCACTACTCCTATAAACTATCTCATTACCCTTATCCCTATTAAACCCCTTAAACCACCTTATCCTAAATGATATGACCCCAATGTCCGATATGAATACCATTTTGGCATTATAAGCCATTCTTTGGAAGATTACACATTTTTGAAATACAAGGTACAGAGATTGATGAAAGCTAGATATTTGGATTTTGACACCAAAATGAAGCCAGATGTTTGTAGGAATCTTTCATCAATCCATGCTAAAATAGCAAGCAATGCTGTTGGCAATAGTCAAGTTGACCAAGATAATGAATAAAAAGTAGAAGCCTTAAAGCAAAGGGTTGTCCTTACCAACAATCATAGTCAACTTCTTTTAGATTTTTTAAATGAGGCAAGAAGGAGTATGAATGAATCTGACATTTTACGACCCTAGTCCTATGATGGTTCATAATGTGCAAACTTGAAACTTTTGGGAATGAATGAAAATTTCTCTTGACCTGAATTTTCTATGATGGATGTCTCTGTTTACATTTCATTTTTTTTATAATAGTATTCCTAAACGAGCCTATGAAAAAGAATGATGGTTGTAAAAATACTTTCTCCAAATTTTTAAGGTGGAAAGAATATTTTAAATAAGCTAACCTGAATATAAGATGGAACTTAAGCTTTTTCACCAAATTTGACTTCTATATCATGCATCATTTGTTTGAATTCATTATTTTTTATGCTAGTTAAGGACATGAATGGTGATTGTTAGTATATTTCGTTAAACCTTTGAAGCAAAAAGATATTTTTGAAAATTTTAATAATAAAATTCATATCATGCATTTTTTACTTTTGATAATTAATAAAAGGTTTAAGGATAGTGTATCCTAGAAGACAAGATTAGTTAAATCTGTATATTTACAACACTCGAGCCTATACTAAAATCATGAAAAATGAAAATATAAGTCGAATAAATAGAATAGAAAGGGCCTAATGAGTGATTAAAGAAACAATTATGGGAATACAACAGAATATGGATAGATAATTGGCAAAATTAAAACAGATATTAGTAAGTTTGCCAAAAAATAAGAGATTGTTGAAACACACAGAGCAATGGAGAAAATAGCTATTGAGGAACCATTGTATCCACTTGGGTTCACATATCTCTATGTTCAAGACCCTTATATGCCATAAGCAACCCTAACAACCCATCAATCTTATACCGACACTTCTGCCAAGTTGCCCTTCGTTCAAATAAATGGTAATCCCAGGCCTACCCCCTATGATCCTATTGTGATACCTAACCTGAATGATCCCAAAGAATGGAAAAGTTGAAAGGGATACATGAGCTAGTTAAGAAAATTAATATAAAAGACAAGTATAAGTTGATGAAAGAGAAATTTAGGGTAGTGAAAGAAAGCAATACTTTCAAGAATATTAATGCTAATGAGCTTAGCCTAGTTACTAACCCGGTTATCCCTACAAAGTTTAAGATTCATGACTTCAGGAAGTATGATGGAAAAAGATGTCTCTCAACACACATCATCATTTAGTGTTGAAAGATGACAGGCCACACTCATTATGATAAGTTGTTGACATATTATTTTTAAGATAGTCTCACAAGGTTTGCAGCAAGGGGGTATGCCCAATTAGACTGAAGTAAAATATGCTTTTAGAATGATTTGGCTAAGGCTTTCTTAGCACAATACAAGCATTTTGAAGATATGGCATAAATAAGTTGTCCTTGTAGAACATGAAAAAAAGGTAAACTGAAACTTTCAAGAAATATACACTCAAATGAAAAAACATAACAACCTAAGTACAACCACCCCTGTAAGAGAAAAAATTCACTATTCTATTTGTCAATTCCCAGAACATTCCCTATTATGAAAAAATGATCGGGAATATTTCTAAAAATTTTGTTAACAAGGTGATTGCTAGGAAAATGATAAAAAAAATGCAATCAAGAATGGTAGGATTAAATTAAAAGATGCAATTGATACTGAAAAGGAAAATACATAAAAAAAAGAATAAAAAAGAAGTGCAAGCAGTCACACTTGAGGGGCATCTACCTAAGAACTTTATCCAGTGCAATCTTTATCCTTTTTATCAACCCTATATCCCTGTTATAGGCAGTATCTTTCAAAGCCTATATCTTTGTCGACCAAGCCAGCATTTGAGCTTTTCGACAAATCTCCATCCTCAAATAACCATTTTTTATCTTATCTCTACATTTGAGCCTACCACCCGACCAACAAACAATAAGAAAAGATCTAGAAACCACCAAGAGAAACTTCTAATCCCTATTTTTCCCCTTCTATCTTTGCTAATAGAAGGTCTGTACCTCACTCTTGAACCTTCAAAAATAACACCAAATTCATCGGTAAAGAGTTATGATCCTAATAAGAAGTATGATTATCATATAGAGACAATTGGTCACTCGACTAAAATGTAGATAGCTTAAGAAAAAGGTTAAAGATCTCATCAAGAATGGTATTTTGACTCCAAAACTTATGAAACAATGACAATTGACTCTATCCAGTTGCAAAATGTGAGGAAATGAAATGTGAAAGGAGGTTTCAAGTTTTGACAGATCAAGATAGGATGATTTTTTTTTAAACATTTGACCTTTTGTGTATGATATATGCATGGTGTCTTTAGGAGTTATTTAAATTAATCTTATTAGAATTTATTTTGGAAGAAACGAGTGCTTTGGATTTTTCTATAAAATTTTGTTTTTATGTATTTTTTTGAATAAAAGTCTCACATAATTAATTTTCAAAATCATAAAATGAAAAATGCTTTGCAAAAAAAATTGATTCACAATTGTTTGAAAATTAAGTCCTATATAAACGATTTTCAAGCTCATCAATTTTTTTTTTTAAAATAAAACACCTTTTTAGAGGAAAATATGCATTTTTGTAAGAATCTCAAAGTAATTGGTGATTACTATTAAAAAATAAACTCATCCAATACCTTCACACATTTCATTTACCACTCATATTTGTCAATCTTTTTAAATAATTTCATTCACCAGTTATAATCCTTTAAGAGACATAACTTTAACTTGCAAATCTTGTCATCATTTGATATATTGAGATAATAATCTTTTCTGGGGCAATGAAAAAAAGAGATCAATTTTGAAAATTCTTTTTGAATTTAAAAAACCAAGCAAGATACTCTTTCAAATTTTTAATTGGTAACTCAATGTGTCAAAATTTTGCCAATATGATTAAGCCATACAAATTCTTTCAATGACTATAGACACAAAAAGTGCATGAATTTTCTCTATTAAGCAACCCTTGTTTCACGTCTTAAGGTACATTGAATAAAAGAAACAATTCTTTTTTTGCCTAAGCCAATTTGTTTCATGCTTTAATACCTTTTTCCCCGTATTTTACCAAAAAATGCCAAGCAATTTGACACCAAAATGAGTTTCTTTTAAATTGTGCGATCAAATTTGGAACATCCCATAAAACCTGATTTTCACCATCATAGAAACCTCAAGTGAAAAACAAGATGGGGCATTAGTCACACAAAAATGATTAATGATTATAACACAAAACAAAAACAAAAACAAAAACAAAAGAAAGCATTTTATCTTTTTCTTCAAATAATTTGCTCTTCTAACTAAGTGATCGTGCTTGAAATGATGAATGGCCATATTTCTTTATCTTTTTTGCATATAGAAAAATTATCTGCTTGCTATCAATTTGAGCCTATTAAATTTCTTATTCCAAAATAAGCCTCGACCAAGGATCATCTTTTACACTAGAGGCAAAATAAATATATCTTCAAGAGACCAACTTCAAGGAAAGTGTTTGGTATTGAGAGTGCCTAACATGCACCTCAAAGATGAAAGTCTGAAGTAAAACTTGAATAAAGTTTCAGTTAAAATCCCAAGAACTCAATAAAGTAGTTTGCTGAAGATGAAGTCAAATGTTTTAAAAAAAAAAGAAAAAGCAAAAAAAAAAGAGAAAAGAAAGAAAGACATGCACCTCGAAGATGAAAGTCTAAGACAAAAAGTGAATAAAGTTACAGTTAAAACCCCAAGAATTCAAGATAGTAGATTGCTAAAGTTAAAGTTAGATATTTCCAAGAAAAAATAAAGAAAAAAAAAACATATATCTTGAAGATGAAAGTCCAAGGCAAAAAATGAATAAAGCTTCAGTTGGAATCCCAAAAATTCAAGAAATTAGATTGCTAAAGATGAAGTCAAATGTTAAAAAAAAACAAAAACAAAAACAAAAAAAGGCAAAGAAAGAAAAACATATACCTCAAAGATGAGAGTTCAGAGCAAAAAATGAATAAAGCTTCAATTAGAATTCTAAGTAAAAAAAAAAGATAAAATTTAAGAAAGTAGAATACTAAAGTTGAAGTCAGATGTTTTCAAAGAAAAAAAGACAAAGGAAGAAAGATATGCACATCAGAGATGAGAGTCTAAGATAAAAAGTGAAAGAAGTTTCAATTAGAATTTGAAGTAAAAAAAAAAATATAGAATTTAAAAAATAGAATGATAAAATTAAAATCAAATATTTCCAAAAAAAAAAAGCAAAGAAAAAAAGACATGCATTTTAGAGATGAGAGCCTGAAGTAAAAAATGAATGAAGCATCAGTTAGATTCTTAAGTAAAAATAAGATAGAACTTAAGAAAGTAGAATGCTAAAGTTGAAGTCAAATGTTTCCAAAAAAGAAAGAGTAATGAAAGAAAGACATATGGCTTTTTATCTAGAGAATGCTCTGTAAGATCATTAGCTTAATTGTCCTGAAAAACATATTTTTAGCCTATTTATCCATTTTTTCATAACCTCAAACTTTGACCTATACTGCATACCTTGAAAAGTCCGGCGCGAGTGACAATTTCCTCTTGCTAACCGCACCTTGGGCATGTTGGTTAGACATCCATACCTTTCTTTTTTTCGAACACAATACACTGGCAGGAATCCCTTGGTAAGTTTCCAACCAAAAATTCTTATTTTATTCTAGATTTTTGTTCGCCATAACTTCCCTCATACCTTCTTTACTCGTTCCATTTGCACGTTCTCTTCTTGGTTTGCTTCCTCAAACATAAAACTATTTGTAGAAATCGACATTTGATATGGACTGCGAACCGAAAACCTACATATTAGTATATTGCATATATATGGCTCATAGTTGGTGATTTGGTGTAATATACTAAATATCGAATTGACTTCTAAAAGTATGATCTTTTAAAAATTTGAAATTAAAATCTTTTTGGTATAAAAATTGAAATTTTAAATGATTTTGTTGGATTAATTACAAGTGAACCAATGACTACAATAAAATATTAAGTAAAATTATTTTAGTTTATTAGAAAAATAAAATCACATTTTTTTCATTTATATAAAAAATTAATTTTAATTTAAAACATCTAAATTGCAATATTTATACTTATTTTTTAAATATTTTTTAAATTTTTAGTAAATTCTAATAAAGTTTCATTCTAATTTAGTCAAATAATTTATTTAAATTTAATATGATTTTATTTTGAAAATTAATAAATTAAATTCAAAATGTCTTAAAAGCTAATAATTCAATTGCCAAATTTAAAATGATTTGAATTCAAAATTATTCAAATAAAAAACATCCCGAACTCAAAATAACTTGAAACAAAATCATCCGGACCTAAAACTGGCCTATAATGCTAAGATTCGAAATAACCCAACCTATATTACGTCAGATTCAAATCTAACCCGACCTATGTAATTGGGATGTCTCTATCCAAGTCGTTCATGATTATGAATATGGCTAGTCTTGGTATACGAGTTTTAGATGGGCCATTCAATCCATGGATAACTAAGTTCATCAGTCAAACGGTCCATTGAAGCCTACATTAAAGCCTACGACTGAAGCTGATATTATATCCCGGGCAGATGGATAAATTCTTCCGCTAGTATTTTACAAAATGTTTAGGCCCGCTAAATTTTCAAGTCTCGCTTAATCTTTTTTTTTTATTTGGAAAAGAAAGATTTGAACTATGTTATTTCATCTACATCTATCAATCATTGAATCCAATATTCGAGACTTTCAGTACTTCAAGTAAGGCTTGAAGTTGGCATTTTAAAGTTTAAACCTGTTCATAGTTACCATTAACTTCAAACTATTATATTATAATAAAAACAGTATAATAATTGTTGGGATCTTTTTTTTTTTTTTACATCAGGATAATAAAATCTTAGTACAAGTAGGGACACGTAGTTCGAAACTAGACCTTTGATGTTCCCTCAAATGTCTTTAACTACTAAACTAAAAGTTTGAGTACGTTAAGATCCATATTCAGTTCAATGGTGAGTAGTTACAAGATACAGTAATATTTTTTCCCTCTGTAACATCTTTTACAAGAAGAAGGTTTAAAAGGTAGATATACATATTAATATTATTGCCTAATTGTCGGCCAAGAAATATAGCATTTTTAACTGGTTACCCCAACTTTCTTATTTCTTCTATACTTGGGAGGATACAATCCAAAATAGAAACTTCTTTAAGGAAAAGAGATTTTTAGATGTAAATAATATTCGCAAACTATTAACATGCTACTCCATTTCCTAATACCTTGAATCAAAGAGATATTTTGCTAAAAAAAAAAAAAGCAATGTAATTGGAGTTGGAAAATTACCAGAATTTTATGTTGCATTTCGTTTTTTAACAGTCAGGCCCACCAATGAATTGGGCGACTTTCACATTCAAGGTGAGTTTGGGTTTTGCTTCAACAGTAGAGATATTAATCAGGAAAGTGATAAACATAGTAATTCAAAAGTAATATATTATAATAAACTCACATTAATAAATAATAATCAATAATCAATAACATATAAAAATAAAAAACACATCAAGATTTATGTGAAAAATCTTCCAATATAGAAAAAAATTACAAACCACTAGAAAAATCTTCATTATCAAATAATGAATATAAAAAGCTCTCTTCTAGCTAAAATTAAAGCTAATCAATAACTAGAGAGACAATTAAAAAAATTTTATCAAATAGATGACTCAACAAATACACCATAGATTTATTTTTGAAGAGTATTAACTCCAATCTCTACCATTCAAAATGTAAAACATTGAATCATTAACTTGCTAAAAATTTTTTAACTCAATTGGACTAAAAATCGACTACTTTTAACTGGCAACTCTCCCTTCTTTCTTTTCTCTCTATCTTTTTTGGTTTCTTTTCTTTTGGTTTCAGTGCCACACTATTCACACCTAAATAGCCCCCACCTCTTTTTTTATTATTTAGGGCTTTTATTTTAGGTTGAAAGTTAAAAGGCTTTGGGCCTTTTAATTAGCCAATATCAAATAAGAATGGGGTTGGACCTTACGTTTTCAACAATTTTTCCTTTAGCCTCATTAGAAGGAGATCCATCATCATAATAGTTTCATTTGAAACTTATCTTAGTCAAAGAATCCATTTTGGTCAAATTATTGTAGAGTTTATATATCTAGCTTACGAGAAGATATTAGCAACCGGCTCTGATACCATTTATTGGGCTTGAAGCGACAAGTACAATAACACAAAAGTAATATATCACAATAAATCAATAGTAATAGATAACAATTAATAATTAACAACACAAGAAAATGAAATACACCAATATTTACATGAAAAACCTTCTAATGTGTAGGAAAAAAATCACAGACTACAAAAAAATCTTCACTATCAAATAATAGATATATAAAGTTCTCATTTAACTAAAACTAAAGCTAATTAACAATTAGAGAGACAATTAAAGAAATCGTATAAAATAGGTGACTCAATAAATACATATTGGATTTATTTCTAGAGATCTTCAAACTCGACATCTACTTTTCAAATCATAGAACATTGAATCATGAACTTGTTCATAAAATTTCGCTCAATCGGACTATGGATTAACTTCTAGTCAACTAATAACTTTCCTTTCTCCTTTTTCTTTGTATCTTTTCTGGCTTCTTCTTTTTTTTTTTTTTTTAGTTTTGGTGCCACACTATTCATGCCTAAACAACCTTCACTTTTTTTTTTAATTATTTAGAGCTTTTTATTTTGGGTTGAAAATCAAACGACTTTGGTCATTCTAATTGGCCAATACCAAATGGGAATGGGGCTAGGCCCCACTTTCTAAATAATTACAATCTCTAGGAATTTTTAGTACAAAAAAATCCTCTGATTCATTTTTTCAGTAAAAATTTACTTCTAGGGTCAAGCATACTTGATCTTGAATACTTTAAGAATAAGTAAATAATCTTACATTACAAAGAAATATGAGTGAGAAGGCTTATATATATACATATATTGAGAACCCAAAAACCCAATAGCTTAAGCTTTTGAATTTAAGTTGTGCTCAATAATTATGTATGGGTTCCCTACTGTACTCTTATGGGTTTCAAGTGTGACAAATCTCCTAACATTTTAAAGCAATCAGCAATCTTCTCACCTTTTACTCTTTGGTTCCTTTACCACCGTTGCAAATTCCATAGCTTGCTTGTCACTACCAAGTACCAAAGTGCCATAAGAAACAAAAAGACAAAAACCAAAATTTCCTTAAATTTCATGGACAAAATTTATATGAAATTTTAGAAGTGAAGTTTGTGAAATTTCTTGATAGAAATAAGTAAATAAAAAGCTTTAATAAAAAATATAAAATTGATAAATTGATAGAGTTCAATGTGAAGATCAATAATATGTAAATAAAATATTAAAAATATTATTTATAATTCAAATTTAATCAATATTTATTCAATAGTAAAAATTTTGTCAATATTTTTACTAAAAATATCTATTTAATAAATATATCATAATTTATTAAATTTTTTTTTCAAAATTTGCACGCTTGATTTAGATGATAAGATCTTTCAATGTATTGGCTTTGATTTTTAATTTTAATTTTAATTTACTTATTTCTAATAAAAAATTTCACAAATTTCATCTATTAAATTTTATATAAATCTTTTCCAAATTTCATTGGAATGATTTTTCTAAAATGTCACATATAGATGACTTATTATTACTACAATTTTATTGAATAAATACCATACATTTATTTTTTTATCATTTGATTGGTTTTTTTTGGATAAATGAGGCAATTTTATTTTTTGTATAAATTTATATTTAATATATTATTATTATATAAAATTTATATATTATCAATAAATCATACGATATCATCTTATTAATAAAAGTAAATCATATGATATTATTTTATTAATAATTTTTTTAAAAATTAAAATTTTATATTTATTTTAAAAATTAAATTTATTCATTAATAAAAAATATTATATAAAATTTATATATTAATAATATCAAATATAAACTTCAGTTTACAATGATTTTTAATTTGGATACTTTCGCCATTTCCTACAAACGAAACTAATTGGCCTAAATGATTCAAACTAAACCAAGTGGCCACCAAGAAAAACGTCCCACATTCCAAACTTGCATGTTTTGTCACCGCACGTGTCCTAACAAAAACACCCCTGAGAGCAGTTTGAATTTGACAAAAATGGGTCTTAGGATTTAAAAAAATAAAGAAAGTAATAAAGCTGCAGATGCCACTGGGGCGTGTCATGATTTGAAATATTAGCTGGATAAGATTAGCACCACCCCCACTTTAAAATAAAAAAAAAAAAAAAAAGGAACATCGAAAAAAAATCAGGTGATTAGAAAAGAAAACGCGGTGGCTGGTTCATCAAAACCTCGCTTCTACCAAATCCTACCACTCTTTTTCGCTTGGCCTATCTTAACTCTTAAAACACAACAGCGTTTCTGCCATTTGACGTTTCTTCTCAAACCGGGTCACTCAGACCGAGTTCATTCGAGACGAAGGAGCGAATAATAAGGCAGGTCTTCACGCAAACAAAATCAATGGGATCTTTCCCAGCTTCCCTTTTTTTTTTTTTTTTTGACTGTAGAAAAGAAAAACAAGGAAATTTACAAGAAGACCATTCACACGACCGCACACAAAAAAATCCTTTAATCCTTGAATATGACGTCACTTGCTATACCCAACAACGGCTGGATTGAATCCGTAGAGCACTTCCGAGCGAATAAGAAAGGGTCATGCCGCTGCGTCACGGCGAATCGGAGTCGTTGGTCCCGTAGTCGCCACATCTAGGCTTGTCCTTTCTGAGCGGCATGATCAACTGGGGCCCCACCTCGGACGCCATGTACATGCGCGGGTGACCATCGGAGCTTCCGTTCCAGTCCACGTGCGTTAGAGTGGCTGGCACAATGCCACGTGGATCTTGCGTGTGCAGGAGGGTTGGAAAGTAACTTTCTTCGGGTTAACACGTGTCCCAAACCACGCACGGTTGATTGAACTTTGCCCAGATCGTCTGGTATTCTGGTCACCAACGACAAGCTTTGCGTGCTTACGTGTCAGAGATCAAAACTCGGATCCAATCCTAAAATCCTCCAACTTAACCTCCGGCGGCATCGCACCGGGCCCACGCGCCGCCCACCTATCATAACTCCCAATCTCGTTGTTCAGAATCTCGATGAAGCTTTACTTGGAAGTAGTTAGCGTTTTGTAGGTGAAGTTAAAAGAGTGAATATGCAAGAGGTGGGTAACAGCACAAACATGTAATTTGAACGATCATGAAGCAGCGCATGAGCCAATAACCGACGCGCTGCAGAAATGAGAGTAGGGGTGAAACGGAGAGCAGGTTTTGAAGGGATTACTCGTTTAGCGAACTCGCCCGAAAACGGCCAGTCGTAAGGGTAAGTCGGGTCGGCATGGACATAAATATTGAAGAGGTTTTCAGGGGTTTGGTTAAAGTAAAGCTCCAAAGGGAAGCAAAAGGCAGAGGCGAAATGGTAAGGAATAAAAATGCAATCTTTTTGGGAGAACCAGGAGGGAGTTTGGAGTTGGCTCGGGAAGCGAATCGGAGGAGTGACTTGTCATCTTCTAGTGGTAGAGGCGTTGGCTTGAAGGAGAATCTTTGGTGGGTTTTGACTGCAGGGACGAAATCGGGAACCGGTATGTGTTCGGAACCGTCGGGAACGATTGTGGTTGTCGGAGCAGTGATTGTAATAATAACGGCTAAAGGCAATCAGAGGAGTAAAGCACAAAAAGAGAGAGAGTGGGGTTGGGGACAGCATGGTTTTTTTCTTTTTCTCTGTTATGTGGAAAGAGTGTGACTTTGAGACACTGAGACTGAGAAAATGTAGAGGGCGAGAGAGAGAGAGAGAGAGAGAGAGAGAGAGAGCGAGACAGTGGTGTTTGGCTTTTGGAAATGATTTACATGTTACGTTAAATCGACGGCGCAAAACAATGCAGGCATGATTTTATAACTATGTAATGAAAATCTAAAAAAGGCTAGAAAATACTTTCCTTTTATGGTATTGTTATAGACTTAATAGTGTGAAAATTGCCCTTCTTTTTTTTTCTTAATAAATTTTACGCATGATTTTATACAGAAATAAAGGAAATTTCTTTCGTATGTTTTGTTGGCGAGGCAGTGGCTTAAACCTTAAAATAATAGTGTTAGATTAGATGTTAGATAGATACTTTGTATAAAAAAAGATGTTGATAGATACTAGGGGGTTTAAACGTGGCTACCATGCAAGCTAACTGGGCCTACATTTATTTATAAGATGATGATTTTGTTTTTGGGAGCTTCGCATTTTTAAGTTGCGTATTTCCAGCAGCATTGTTTATGGTGGCTGGTGAATTGTGATCTGCGTTGCTAACTCTGGATTAATATTAGCAAAACAAGATTGAACTTGTTATTTTCATTACGAAAAAGTCAAAAATTCAAATATTTTGAATATAGAATGATAAGCGTAAATTCATTTACAAAGTTTAATATTTTGCTTTATCATTTGACCATGTCATGTTCCACAGCACAGCTTGTCTATATAACCATTTTTTTTATATAGGATTTATGATTTTATTCCATTGTATTTAATTGATACTTTTGCTTAGTGAGGTACTATAAACAAATAAGGTTTTGTTTGATTCATACTTTTGTTATTTTTATTATAAAAATAAATAAATAATAAAAAATTAAAAAAATATAAGATAAATAACAAAGGAATCAATCATAATGCAATCAAAATTATTATAAGATTGATGGGAGGAGTATATTGGGATGGCAATATGATTCATTTAGTGAACCCATTCTTTGAATTTAATTTCTTTATTATTTCTAAACTTATTTCCTTTTAAACCAAGTATTTCAAACCATGTAAGTATGCATGCACCATTACCTGCAAGTGGCCTACACAATATGACAATGTAATAGTGGTAGATTTAGAAATTTTTTTAAGTGTTTACTTATTTATATATATATATATATAAAGAAATTGTTGACAGATATTTTCAATTTTATGAACAAAATAATGTATAAAAAAAAATTTGAGATGTCCAAAAAATTTTTTTCTTTAATTTTTTAATTTTTGAAAGAGTTAAATATATATTTCGTCCCTAAACTTTTTTATTTTTGTCATATTGATACCTAAAGAATTTTTTTTATCACATTAGTATTTGAACTTTTAAATCGTTAACACATTGATACCTCTGATTAACGCTATTAGTTAAGTTTATTGACATAACATAAATATTCACTAACATGTTAACATATATTTAAAAAGTTCAATCAACACCACATTATCTATGTCATGTCATGCCACGTTATACTCACATCATATTTAAAAGAAAAATTTAGAAAAATAAAAATATTTTAAAAATTTTAAACAATTCTAAAAAAATTTAAGAAATTTTAAAATTTCAAAAGGAATTTAAAAAACTTATAAAAATTCTAAATAATTTTAAATTTTTTTTAATTCTAAAAAAATTTTAAAATATTTAAAATTCATAAACAAATTTTCATTTAAAAATTATAAAAAATACAAAAAATAATTAAAACAATTTTTTAGTATGCAAAATTTTTTAAAAATTTCTAAAAAAATTTAAAAAATTCTAAAAAATTAAAAAGATGAAATATTTTTATAAATTATAAAAATTATCATAATTTGCAAATTTTAAAAATTCTAAATTTTTTTTAAAATTTAAAATTTTCAAAAAATTAAAATTTAAAAAATTAAAATTTCTTACTGTTTAAGAAAATACAAAAACTTAAAAAAACTAAAAATAAGAAAAACCTAAAACACTTTTAAAATTTTTTGAAAAATTAAATAATTTCAAAATTTTGAAACATTTTTTAAAATTAAAAAAAATTAAAAATTAAAAATTAAAAACATTATTTTAAACTTTTTGGATTTTTTTTAAATTTGGAGTTTTTTGAAAATTTTTAAGTTTCCTTAATTCTTTCTAAATTTTTTTAAATTTTATTGAATTTTTAGAAATTTTTAATTTTTTTCATTATTTTAAAATGTTAAAATTTAAAATTGTAAAAGTTTTTAGAATTTTAAAATTTCTTTTCAGAATTTTTTTATTTGTTTTTAATTTCTAAATTTTTTTTGAAATTATTTTAGAATTTTTGAAAATTTGTAGATTTTTTAAAAATTTTTCATAATTTTTTTTAGATTTTTTGAATTTTTTAATAATTTTTTAAAAAGTTTAATTTTTTTTTGAATTTTCAAAAAATTTTAAAAAATTATTTTAGAAAATTTAGAAAAATTTTAGAATTTTTTAGAATTTTTTAGAATTTCTTAAATTTTTTATATTTTTTAGAGATTTTTCAAACTTTTGAAAAATTTTTTGAAAAGTTCTTAATTTTTAAAATTTTTTTGAAAATTTAAAAAATTTTTAAAAATTTTTAGAATTCTTTTTGGATTTTTTTTAACACATGATATAAACATGACGTTTGGATGATAATGATGATTGATGCGGACTTGAGTTTTTTTGTTACATGTCAACATATTATTAAATATTTATCCTACTTTAGTAAAATTGACTAACGTCGTTAGTCATAGGTATTAACATGATAACGATTTGAAAGTTTAGATATTAATACGATAAAAAAAAATTTTTAGATACCACTATAATTAAAATTACAAAATTCAAAGGTCAAATATGTATTTAATCATTTTTTAAAGTGTTTGGACCCATTTGGATCCACCCTGCTTGGCAATTCAATTCTTTTTTCTATGATCTTTCCCGCGCTCTTATAGTGAACAATGTCGCTAGCAACAAACGATAGCCAAACCAAAACGCCATAACATGTTAACACGGAAGTTTTCTCATATGTAATGTGCATGTTTTGTTTGGTGGCTAATTGCTTAACCAAAAACACTTAAAACTTTTCAGTTTATCAGACTTTGCTATTTTTAGAAATTAATAACACTATCTACCCTCCAAAGTAAATTATGTCTAGTTCTTGACCTGATGCATTATAAATTTGGTCATTAACCAACAAAAAGTACAAACATTGCTTTTGCAATAAATTCAAATAGGAACCCTTGAGATACCAGGATTGAGATTTATTTCAAATGAATGCATGAAACGTAGAGTAACTTGCTTGGATTAGAATTCTTTACAAAATATCTCTCATGTTTCAAAATGGGATATATATATATATATAAATAAAAAAAACATATATATATATATAAAATGATAGATTTTGACATTTAATTTTGGAAGAATCAACTAATGATATTAATGATATATAATATACTTTTTTCAAAAGAGATATTCTATCATATTTATTAATGAAAATAATATACTAATAAAAACATGACGAATTCGTAAAATTATAAAACACAAAATAATTTATCAATGAATTATGAGACTTTTTTAATTTTTTAATACTTTAAAATTGAAATAAAAAAGAGATACGTATAAATCAATCATTAAACATTTTATAGAACAAAAAAAATTACATATACTCTTAAAAGAATGATGATGAAATTTTGAGATAAAAAGTTATAATATATATTTTTATTCTTTTGTAAAGTAATTCCAGTATAATTTTTTGTGTTGAAAAAATATACAACAACATGAGATATAGATGTAAAGTAAAAATAAAAGTGGCAAATGATATGAAAGAAAAGTGTAAGTAAGCTAATTAAAAAGATGGTTTTCCTAGGTTTGGTCTCTCTTGTATCAAAAAAATAAAAAGAAAAGGAAAAATATATTTGATACTTACAAAAAATTTAGAGTCTTATCAAGAAAATTAAAAATTTAGTTTGACTTATATTAAGTTTATATGATTATGATTTAAAACTTATGATAAGCTTTTTAATTTAAGAATTTACAAATAATGATATTTGGGAATAATAAACGTACAAATACCAATGTGATTTAAATATTTCTTAAATTGTAATGCATAAATTAAGTAATAAGCCTAAAAAAATTCACAATTTTAATTCAAAGGTTAATTTAAATGTATTTAAATATAAATATATATGCATATACTAAGAGAGTAAGGGGTTTAATAATATTAGGGGACTAAGGTCCCCTTTAGCTTTTATTATCTATCGCTTCTCTCTCTCTCTCTCTATATATATATATATATATTATACTTGTCATAACGATTTTTCATTTGGGGGGACTCGATCGTTAGATTTGGTGAAAATTTTCGAAGTCAACACCAATATTTTTATAGGATGTGATTGGCCACCCAAAATATCATCTTTTAGTAAAAAATTTTAAAATTAATTAAAACTTACTAAAAGAAGTTTAGGTCTGTGTAATCAGGACTAGGTTTAGGAGTATGGTTACGAGTGAGGAAGGTATTAGCACCCTCACATCGCCCGTTCGAAGAACAATATCATTTAAACATGCGTAATCTTATAATTTTGATAATGAGATCTTTTTTTATTTAAGTTTAATTTCTTTAAATTTATTTAAAAATATATTTTTTGTAAAATTAATATTATTATTATTTTTATATTTTATAAAATCTCCAATGTTTTGGTGAAATTTATAGAAAATCACTATTTAGAAAATATTTTGAGAAAATTGACCATTCACAAAATTCTCAAAATCTCGTCATAAGCTATTTTATTTATTTGTTTTAAAAAAATTTAGGAACATCATGACTCTTTGGTGAGTTCCCAAAATTTATTAAACAAAGTTTTAGGATCATTTGAACTTTTTGACAAGATCCTAAATAAAATCATTTTTTTATAATTAAAGGAATTTGTTAATTAATTTTTATTATGATTATTTAAAAAACTTTTTATTATTTATTAATTATTTTTATTAAAAAAAATTAAATTATCCCAACTCACTAGAGAAATCTAAATATTTATATTAAAGAAAATCGAACTCTTTCAATTTTTTATATTCTTTTTTAAAAAAATTCAAAATATCAATTATTATTATTTTTCATTTTCATTTTTATTATTGCTTTACATTGTTTAAATCAACCTTTGTTCTAGTAAAAATAATTTGGATTATTCCAACTCTTTGGTGAAATCCGAAAAAATTATTTTTACTTGTAATAATTAAAGAAAACTAAACTCTTTTAGCTTTCTTTAAAAATTACATTTAGAAGATTAATTTAAACAATTTATTTTTATTTTATTATTATTTATTTAACAAAAATATTTTTTTTAAATTATCCCAACACTTTCGTGAAATTTTAATATTTTTGCTTGTAATAAAATTTTATTTCCTTTAAGTAGTTGTTATTATTAAATTTTTTATTTATATATTTTTTAGGTCTTTCTTTTATTTTAGTTTTATTTTTATTCTATTTATTTATTTGTTTCTAAAAAATTTATTACTAGTAATAATATAAAATGACAACAATAATAATAACAATATCATAAAAAAAAAACATAAAAAAAAATAAAATCAAAACAAAAAAAAAAGAAAAAAAAAAGGAAAAACCTATGAAACGGGTTGGGTTGGCGCGCAGATCCTGCGCGGGTCGAGTTTGGTCCGGATACCTAAAATGACGTCGTTTTGGAGGACCTATAAAATGCCTATTTTAGTTTTTTTTTTCTTTCCCCTCTCTCTCTCTACCCTAGAGCCCTTCTCTCTAAAATCCCCACACCTTTTGTCGGCTACCGTGGTAACCCAGGTTTCGACCGATCGCTGTCGTGCATTGGTGGTTAGAAACTTCAACAGTGTTGAAAAATTCAAAGATCATAGATTTCGATGGTCAAAAAATTCAATGGTCATCGAAAAATTCAAACTTTTCTAGATTCTGGTGCCAAAAAATTCAACGGTCTTCAAAAAATTCAAACTTTTCTAATTTTCAGTGACCCAAAAAAAATTTCAAAAATTCCCAAAAATTCTTCCAATGATCCTTTTTGTTTTCTAAACACTCATTCAAATCCAGATTTTTCAAAAAAAAAAAATCTCTAACCTCCTATATTTGTAATTTTATTTTTGAATTTTTTTTTTGTTTGCTGCTGGTTCTTCCAAGAGGACTGTGATCTTTTTTTTTGTTGACAGTATTCCTTTCCTTTCCCTCCTGTCTTCTCCTTAATTTGCAAAATTGGCTTTATTTATAGAGCCTATGGGATTTAAATCCTAGATTTCTTGGGATCTTTTTTTGTGAAAAATTTAGATCATATCCGGTGACCAGATGTCAGGTAGCCAAATTAGGTAGTGTCGAGAGAAAAAAATGTCACTCTGGTAGCTTGATTTCAGCTGCCAGAGTTGAAATCCGAGACTTTTTTTTATAAGTATTAATTAATATTAAACTATATAAAAAAATAATTAGTCAAAATTGATGTCTATAGCTGCCCCTCTTTGCTTATTTTTAAGAATCAGGAATAAAGTAAAGACAAAAAGACACCAATTTGGTTTGGACAAAAGATGAAACGTTGAACATAAAGTTTTTTTTTTTTGAAAGAAAATTTGAAAGGCTCTTTTAAACAGAGGTTATGCAAATTTTAAATTTAAAAGGCTCCTCTCACCAAAGGCATCAAACTTTAGATTCAAAAGTGCTCATTTAACCAAAGGCAACAAACTTTAAATGCTGAAAAGCTCTTTTAACCAAAGGCAACAAACTTTAAATGTTGAAAGGCTCCTCTGACTAGAGACAACAAACTTTAAATTCAAAAGGCTCCTTTAACCAAAGGCAACAAACTTTAAATGTTGAAAGGCTCTTCTGACCAGAGGCAACGAACTTTAAATGGCTCATTTAACTAAAGGCAACAAATTTTAAATTAAAAATCTGAGAGACACTGGTATTTAAAAGATTTCTCTAAATAGAGGGTTCACATTTTTCTTGCTTTTGACTTTTTCTTTTGTTGGTCTTAGATTATCTTAGACCTATATATCTATTATGTCACATGCATGCGTGAATAATATTTTTATGTTTTTACAATGCCATGCATTGAATGATGATCATGATGCAGATGTATTCATTATGCGAATGAAGAGACCATCTTTTTTCTTTTTTTTTTTGTCATTTTCTTTTAATCTTTAAAATTTCTCAAGGTTTGTTTCCTTTCTTCTTCTCTTAAATCCCATGTATTCCAGCAATTGATTAATTTTAGATAAAAAAAGATTTCTTTTCATACCCATATTCAATGTCTACCACTTTTATGACTTATAGGCATTCCTTTTCATTGACCTTTGTTTCTTATAATTTTAAAGCTCCTTCAAAATAATGTGTGCGTCTTTTATGATCATTGTTATTCCTTCATCATCTTTTGAATTTCATGACAATTATAACATATTGCACATTTTTTTTTTAATGAGAGGGACAAAAGGAAGGATAAACAAAGTGGTATTTTATTTTGATAAAAGTGAGAAGTGTTTCATGTGTTATAAAAAAGGATAAAACAAGGACAACAAGTAATCAGATAACAAATATTTAGATCATCAGGAACTAATTCATCATGATTCTTTTTTGAAGACTCCTGATTGATGCCCTTTACTTTTTAAAAAATGTAGCAAACTAAGCAAGCCTAAAACCAATGAGATCTTCTAGCACATATTGAGGATTGACCCACTTCATTCATTATCCCTTTTTTATTTTTATCTAAGTTGTCTTTTTAGGTTTTCAACTCAAATATCTTTTCAATTCATTTTATTTTTTTAAGCATAATACTTTTTTACTGCATCGATATTGACTGGATTTGGCAAATCATTTTCATCCATTCTTGCCAAGAACAGTGCCCCATTAGGAAAAGCTTTTTTCACCACATATGGGCCTTCCAATTAGGAGTCCATTTTTTTTCGAGGATCCTGTTGGTTAGAAAGAATATTCTTCAATACTAATTCTCTCTCTCAAAATTATCGTGGGTGAACTTTCTTGTCATGAGCTCGCATCATTCTTCTTTGATACAGTTGACCATGGCAAAGTGCAACTAATCTCTTTTCCTCAATAAGATTCAATTGTTCATATCGAGCGTGAACCCATTCAACTTTTTCTAACTCAACTTCTATAAGAACGCGCGAGGAGGGAATTTTAACTTCAATGGACAACATTGCCTCCATTTCATATATCAATGAAAATGGTGTAGCTTTTGTAGATGTGCGAATCGAAGTTCGATAAGCGTGTAATGCAAATGGTAGCTTTTCATGCCAATCTTTATACACATCTGTCATCTTTTCAATAATTCTCTTTATGTTTTTATTGGTCGCTTTAATTGTACCATTCATCTTTGGACGATAAGGCACGGATTTATGGTGTTTGATTTTAAACTGAGCATAGACCTCAATCATCATTTTATTATTCAAATTTAGAGCATTATCCAAAATGATCATTTCTGGAAGGCCATATCGATATATGATCTATTTCTTGATGAACTTGCAAACCACTATTCTTGTCACATTGGCATATGAAACCGTTTATACCCATTTTGTGTAGTAATCAATTACCACTAAAATGAATCGATGTCCATTTAAGGCTTTTGGTATAGTAGGCCCTATCATATCCATCCCTCACATAGAGAAAGGCCAAAATGTTGGCATAACATGCAAGGACATTGGATGAACTTGAATCTTCTCTGCATAAATTTGACATTTGTGGTATTTTCTAGCATAGTCAATGCAATCTTTTTTCATTGTCAACCAATAGTATCCTGCTCTCATTATTTGTTTAGTCATCATGTGACCATTTGTATGAGTTTCACAAATACCTTCATGAATTTTTTCTAGCAACTTTTTGACTTTAACAGCATTCATGCATCTCAATAGTGTTTGATCTTAACTTCTCTTATATAAAATTTCTTTATCTAGAAAGAAACTCATTGCCAACCTTCTCGATGTTCTCTTATCATTCTCTGATATGTGCTCTGGGTACTATTGATATTTATCATATTGTAATATGTCAAAATACCATGGTTTTCCATTAACTCCTTTCTCAACATTTGAACAGTGAGCTAGTTTCTCTTGCAAGCTCAATTTGATGGGTTAGATTTTAGCATTTTCATTTAATTTGAACATTGCTACCAATGTAGTCAAAGCATTAGCCATATGATTCTCTTCTCGGGATAAATGATGAAACCAAATACTCTCGAATTCTTTGATCAATTATGATATATACTTTTGGTATAAAATCAACTTTGAGTCTCTGGTTTCCCATTCTCCTCGTAATTGGTATATGACAAAGGCAGAGTTTTCATAAACTTTCAATACATGGGCTTTCCTTTCAAGAGCCACTTGAAGACCTAGAACACATGCTTTATATTTTATCACATTATTGGTGCAATCAAAATTTAGTTTTACAGTGATTGGATAGTAATCACCTTCTGGAGATATCCAAACTACTCTTATACCGTGCCCCAAAGCATTTGATGCACCATCAAAATACATTTTTCATATATCTTCATTATGCTCTTCTTTATCTATATACAGTACAGACATTAAGTCTTCATCTGAAAAATTAAATGTCACAGGCACATAATCTTCATAGGCACATTCTGTAAGAAATTCAACAATAGCACTTCATTTGATTACCTTTTGGGACACGTATACAATGTCATATTCAAAAAGTAACACTTGCCATCTTGCTATTTTTCTCGACAATGAAGGTTTTTCAAAGATGTACTTGATTGGATCTAATTTTGCAATGAGCCAATTGGTATGATACAACATATATTGTCTGAGTTGACAAGTCGTCCAAGCTAATGTGCAACACATCTTTTCTAATGGTGAATATTTTGACTCGTAATCAGTAAACTTTTTGCTCATATAGTAATGGCTTATTCTTTCCTTCCTGTTTCATCATGTTACCCCCAAAACACATCCCATTGACTTTTTATGCATTGTCAAATACAGGATAAGAGGTATTTTAGGAACAAACGGCATTAATACTAGTGGGTTTGATAAGTATTCTTTAACTTTTTTAAACGTCATTTGACAATCTTCATCCCATTCTTCTGACTTGTGTTTTCAAAAAATCTTAAATATGGGATTACATTTGGCTGTAAGTTGAGAAATGAAAAGAGCAATATAATTTAATCTCCCTAAAAATTCTCTTACTTCTTTTTACGTATGCGAAGGTGGTAGCTCTTTGATGACACATATCTTATCTGGATCCACCTCTATTCCTCTCTTACTGATAATAAATCCTAGTAATTTTTCTAAGGTTGCACCAAAAGTGCATTTAGCTGGATTGAGCTTGAGCTGAAACTTTTTTAATCTCTTAAATACCTTTCTGAGATTAGTCACATGATTTTTTTCTTCACAGGATTTGGCAATCATGTCATCCACATACACCTCTATTTCTTTGTGCATCATATCATGAAATAGAGTTACCATGGCTCTTTGATAAGTTATCCCGGTATTTTTCAAACCGAAGGGCATTACTTTTATAGCAAAATGCTCTTCATAAGTCACAAAAGTAATATTTTCCATATCTTCTTATGCCATTTTAATTTGATTGTAGCCTGAAAATCCATCCATGAATGAAAACAGAGAATGCCTAGCGGTATTGTCCACTAGAATGTCAATATGAGGCAATGAAAAATTATCTTTTGGACTTGCTTTATTCAGATCTCGATAATCAACACACATTCTCATTTGCCATCTTTTTTGGGTACTAGGACTATATTCGCCACCCATTCAGGATATTTGACCACTTCTAAGAATCTCGCATCAAATTACTTTTTTACTTCTTCTTTTATTTTCAACAATATTTCAGGTTTCATTCTTTTCAGTTTCTATTTAATTGGTTTGCACTCAAGCTTTAGAGGTAACTTATGCACTATAATTTTAGTATCTAGCCTTGGTATATCTTGATACGACTAAGCAAATACATCTACATATTCATGTAGTAACTTTATCAACTCTTGTTTTATTGGTGATGACATCGAAGTTCCAATCTTAACTTTTTTTTTAGTTTCTTCATCCTTCAAATTAACAACTTCAGTGGCTTCTTGATGAGACATGATTTGCTTCTTTTCTTATTCCACTAATCTCAATAATTCTAGAGATATGGCATGGTCTTCCACATTCTCTTCATCATTGAGTTCACCAATAGAAATAGAATTTTCAAAATCAAATCCTGGAATATTGTCATGATGATCTTCATATTCATTATTCAGATACTTAAAAATAAGTGAAATGGATGAAATGTAGAAGGATGTATAATAATGTAGGGAATTAAAATAAAAGAGGCAAAAAAAATGGACAAATGTGCTACACTTGTCATTTAGTCAATTGAAAATGAGAAAACAAACACACATAATACATTTAATACTTTTAACAAAAGCATTTAGATTAGGTTCAACGCGTTACTTTGGATAAAATTTAAAAACAACAGGCAACTCCTCAACATGCCAATTTTTCAATTCTGCACTAGGAGGAGTAAGATAAACCCATGGACAACCTAGATCTTCGTTATCTTTTTCTTCACCCACCATTTGTATTGAAAATTCAGTGAATATATCTTCTAGTGATTGTGTAAACTTTATCTTTATGTTTCATGCTACATCTATATAGATATAAATAGCTAAGATGAAAGTCTCGTAAAGGGAAAAAAATATAGGCCTTCAGTCTCTACTTCTTACCCTAAAAAATAGGCCAACGCTTTTTCTCTTTTTTCCTTAATGAATTTCATTCTTTATTTTCGAGTTAGCTTGTATCCCAGCCCAAATCGATCATCCTTCTTAGGCATCATCCATGGTCATTGCATCCCTTGTAAGTTAGTCCACACCTGTTGTCATTTTCCTGCCACTTCTTTAAGTGCCATTTTGAAAGCTTTGGATAGACATGGAATAGGCATTTTTTATCATTCACTCACATAGGTTGCATTAATGAATTCAAAGGATTTGAAAGAACATTCTGGAGCTTTCTCAGTTACTTCAACATATAATGCGATAGAGGGTTTAGTCACTAACAAATCTTTTTCACCAGTAACAATGGTCACTTTTTTATCAATTATGAATTTCACTTTCTGATCAGAGTGGAAGAAATAGCTCATGCCATGTGAATCCATGGTCTTCCTAAAAGATAGTTATAAGAATGAGCAATATCCATGACTTGAAAGACTATATCAAAAGTACATGGTCTAATTTAGATTGGTAGCTCGATATCACCTATCACTTCAAGATGAATCCCATCAAAAGCCCTTACTATCATATGACTCATTTTCATGTAGACATGTCAATTGGTAATCTAGATAGTGTAGTTATAGGTATAACATTCAAAGAAGATCCATTATCAATGAGCACTTTGGCCAGTTTATGATCCTTGTATCTTATGGAGATATGTAAAGTCTTAGCATTACCTCTACCACTAGATGGAATTTCATCATCACTAAGTGATATATAATTTTTCATTGTGATATTTCCCACTATGCGATCAAATTTTTTCACAGATATATTGTGAGCTACATAAGCCTCATTGAGTACTTTGAGTAAAGCATTTCTATGAGGCTCAAAATTTAATAATAATGAGAGCATAGAAATCTGAGCTGGTAAGCGATTTAATTACTCTACAACATTATATTCACTGTGCTTAATAAGCTTCAAAAACTCACAAACTTTTTTTTTATAATCGAATTTTTACATTCTTGATCTAAAACTGAGGCTAGGTGAGTCTCTTGATCGTTGGGTGATTTATCTTCTTTTTCTAAGCTCGTCTCCCTTTTCTTTGCTTTTTTTTTCGTGCCTTCTCAAGTGCTTCAAAGGTATAGCACCGTCCACTTTAAGTTATGTCTGCTATGCCAGTTATATTTGCTGTGCTTGCATCACATGAGCCATATTGAAAAGAACCATTATCCAAACCTTGTGATATGATATTACAATCATATTTCCAAGGGACTACCTTATCTGACTTGTATGGGAATAGGCTAGAGACTTCAATTGTCACCTTTGGCATAGTTGTACAAACTGGTTCACTAATTTTAGCATTCAATTTTTCATCATAAAAGATCGTGACATGTTCAAAATGCATATGAACTAGCTTATTAATCTTAACACTTGGTTTGTTTTTATAAAAGATGGTAACAGGCTCAAAATTCATTCAGTAAAGCCTACTTTTGGATGAGTCTCCTGTCATAACATTCACTGAACTTTCTTTACATTTTTCATAAAATTCAACTAAGAAAGAATCTATCATTCTCTGTAACTCTTGTCAAAATGCTTTACAATCTTGAAGCAAATGACCAACCATCCCCATATGAAATTTATAAGTATGATTTAAATTATATGAAAAATTTTCATCATCTGAGTTTTCAAGTATTGGATGAATCATATTTGCTTTCACAAGGGTAGTAAATATTTCATTTATAGGGGTTCTGATCTCGCTTACTTCTTTTTTAATATTCTAAGTTGTCACACAATTTAAAACATTTATTGATCTTTCACTATGATTAGGTAACAGATTGGCCTCCACACTTGGTCCGACCTTAGTTGTAAAATTTAAAATTTTGTTATCAATCAAGCTTTGCACCATACGTTTGAAAGCCATATAATTTTCCAATGAGTGGCCTTTGATAGTCGCAGAAAGTTTCAGGATCATACCACTTCGGATATGGAGGTTTCAAAAGCTCTATGGGCTATCAAGCCAGCAAGTGTTTCTGGAATAACTAAGGGAACAACTCGTATATGTCATAGGAATTAGATCAAATCACTATTGCTTTCAATTATTTTGAGGTTTTTTTCGATTATAGTCTGTGGTATTTACCTGAGGGGAAGGTCATGGTAAAAGTCTTCGGGGGTAAACATTGGCTTGAAAAGTAGGTATCTAGATTTGCATTGGTTGGTAATGGTATGAGTTTTGAGAAATGTTAGAAATGGTTGGGTAAAAAGGTTGGTATATAGGATATGAATGGTATAGGATAAAAGGTCTTGGTTTTGGTTTTCAGTGGTGATAGCTTGCACTTTTACTTCTTTCTTTTTGGATGGTCCTCTTTTCTTTGATCCAGAAACATCACCACTATCAATCTTTCCATTTTTAATGGTATTTTCTATTATCTCTATCGTAATCACTATATCAGTAAAGTTTTTCATGACATGACCAATGAGCCTGTCATAGTATGGTGCTTGAAGAGTATTAATGAACAGAATAGTTGTTTCTTTCTTGATAAAAGTAGGTTGAACCTGAGCGGCAACATATTGCCATCTCTGGGCATATTCTTTAAAATTTTTATTAGTTTTTTTTTTCATGTTTTGCAAGGACAGTATCTCTGGAGCCATGTTTATGACATGCTTATATTGAGTAATAAATTTTTTGACCAGATCTTTTCATGACTGAATACAACTCCTATCTAATTGAATATATCATCTGGCAGTTGAGCCAGTAAGACTATCCTGAAAATAATAGATAAATAACTTGTCATTATTTGTATGCCTAATCATTTTCTGACAGAACATAGTGATATGTGCTTGAGGGCATGTGGTTCCATCATATTTTTCAAATTTTGGTTCTTTAAACTTTGGTGGGATTATCAAATCTAAAACCAGACTGAGTTCACTGGCATCAATTGTACTAAAAATATTTACACCTTTAACAGCTCGTAGCCTTTCTTTCAAGAGATCTAACTTTTGTTGTGTCTTTGTATTCTCAGATTGTTCTAGCATGCCTTTATTTAGTTTCTCATGTTCTCTTGGGTCATCTAAATTTGGGACCATAATGGGCTCAACATGACTTGTCCCAATATTTAAACCAACATGTCCTTAACTACGTGGTTGAATCGTGAAGGAAGGTAAATTAAATTAAGCATATGGTTGCTTTTCAGACTGTGTCATTTATGGATGCATTTGATGAGAGGCTTAAGCATAGGGTGGAGTAAATCTTGGTGGATATAATGGATCTTCCCTATCACTAGTATTTTTTTAAGCTTGAGGCTTTTTCTCAGTAGTTGCTTCTTCAGCTACCCCTTTTTTTTTTAGTCATTTTCCTCATCATGTCCATCATTACAGTCATTTTTTTTTTAGTTTCTTCTGAGTCCTAGTCATTTGTTCTATCAACTCTTGTTGAGACCTAATCATTTGCTCCTGCATATCAAATTGAGCTTTTTTTATCCTTTCTATTCTAGATACTTGCTCGTTTTTCATAATTCTAACTTATGAGTGAGTGTTGTAATGATGATGAGTGGTTTGATCTATGTTTTCTTGATGGCCTAACTATCTTTACACCTGATTGAGTTAAAGGAAACTCTTTAAGATTTGTTATTTTGAGGTCTCTTTCTTTTAGTCACGATGCATTTTTTTAAATGAAATACACATATGATGCATGAATGCATGAATGCAAAGAATGTGCTTATTATATATCCAATATTTGTAAAAGATTTTAAGTCTAAACTTGCATCACCATATCATAACTTCACATTATCCTTACTAAATACTTCTTTCATTATAATATTAAAATTTTCAAAAGAAGCACCCTACATACTTGTACTGCTCATAAGCATTCTTTATAAAATTGGTCAAGCGTTGGTTATGCTGTCTTGGGTAAACCTCTTCTTTCACTTGTTTAGCTTCTTAGGCCATCTCTCTTGCTTTGAAGCTGACTTTTCTTATCTGTTCTACTAGACGAGTGGCTTGAATTCTCTCAATTGATATTCTTCCTTCCAATACTGTGTTTTATGTTTAAATTGATATTGTTCATCTCTCAAAACTTGAATGGCTTCACGTCAATAATGCATTTGCTATTTTAAGTCATCTACGAGACCTTGTAGTACTTTATTTTCTTCCACAGATTGACTAAGCTGTTCTTCCTTAGATAATAAATTAGACTGAAGTTGTTCTGTATTTTTTTTTTGGATTTTTCAAGCTCTGTAGTCATTGTGGCGATGGACTTATGCCAACTTTCATAGATATTTTCTTATTCTCTTTCAAGCCTTTGAGATTTTGCTTCACTCTTATCAGTCTTGTCTTTTCACTCATTAATCTTATGCTGAAGCCTCTTCTTTTCAAGCTCTTATATTTTTTTTTCTTCTTCAAATTTACGGTTCATAATCTTTATATCCTCAGGAATTTTTTCATAATGGGTGTCTTTTTGGTGGCATGGTCTGTTTTCTTTAAGACCAACTTTGCTTGTGAACCGTTGATTTCTCCATATCAGATATTTAGGTGTGGCTTTGTCTGTATATCCCCCACAATCTACTTTTCGAGTCTGCTTCCATTCTTTGATAATCTCTTTTACCTTTCCCAGAAATCCTGATTCCTCAAAAGAGAATTCCAATGCTTGAAGCCCATGAGTCATTGGGACATATTGCTTTGACTCTAATTGTCGATGAGCCAGTGCTAAAGCATAACTTATACCTCCTCATGCTTTTAAGAGTGGAACCCATGGCTTGTCATCACACTTGTATAACATGGCTTCTCGTGGCATCCATGGAGCTCTCCATACAACTAGAGCACTAGTGAGATTTTGTAAAGTCAATACCCACTCTTCCTTGGTATTTGATTCTGGCCATTCAATATTACAGTATTCTTCAATTGGCCTACTTTTATTATTATAAGTAGGATGAAATTTACCCACAGGATGTTGAAAATGACTTTTTTCCCAAATGTAGAGTAACTATACCACCCTATGAAGTGTCATCCTCTTCTTCAACAATGATTCAATGATCTAAAGGTCTCTACTAATATAGAAGGAACATGATTGATTTTATTGCCCACCTGCTCGAGAAAGTCAATCATTCATACCTCAATGTGCCCCAGGACCTTTGAAAAAATGATCAAGCCATAAATTTCCAAAGCTATCATTTTCATGCCTCATTCATCCTCTAAGTGTTTGATGATCTAATCATGTAAGATTTCCCATGAGATGCAATCACTTTTGCCTTTTGTTGGATATATGAGTTCACATTTTGAGTGGAGACCTCCATCATACAAGCAAGTTTCTTTCGAGATCTAAGTTTTTGACCTCGCTAATAGATTTTATCTGGATTGGGGAGATGCAACCATAACAATATAGTATACTCTTCGATTGTCGGGGTCATATCTATTTCATTGAATATAAAACTTCTGTATCAGGGTCCCAAAACTGAATTAAAGCTCTTATCAACTGATTTTCTATAGACACCTCAAGCAGTGAAGCAATATGACTATATTTTTCCTCGAAAGCCATCTTCATAGAAGTTGTTACATGGCGTCAGATCTCGACCAACTCAAAGATGTCATTTTGTTGAAGTCTCAATTTGACTTCTTCGAGTAAAATTTCTTGTTCAGATTCTTTCAAACAATCTCCCATTCTACTTTGGACTTCTAATAATAAAGTTATCACCACATTGGTCTCTTCACATATGGTAGGCTTTGAAGTTGAGAACATCATGATGGTGTTTTTAAAGCAAGATTGAAAATCTTCTTACTAATATTGGCATATTGATAAGCACATCCCATATGCAAGTGTTTATGATGATGCATGATCATGAAACAAAAGGAAAACAAAACAAAATAGGGTTAGTGATCATATTAAAATAAATATTCCCTCATGTGTCCTAATTCAGGGTATAATCTACAAAAATGGTATGGCCCTATCTAAGGTTGGTTTCCTAAGTTTCACTATATGCACGGTTTGGTAATTAACATAGGCTAAAAAGGTTCCTAAATTGATCCTCACTATCGTCCACTCTGGACTAGTAAGGCCCCCGATCCTTACCAATAACGAGCTATCGACGGAAAGGGTTTAACTTGAGTGAAAGTATTTCGTTAGCCCAAGCAGAGGCATTATAACCTCACAAAAGTATAGGTACTCTACTCTTTCTTAAAAAAGGGATAGATTTGAGAGCTCGGGTATAGAGCTTATGCATGAATGCAAATATGCACGTGTGTGAGGGAATGTGATCAATTATTAACAATATAATTAGCAATAAAATAATAACATATCAAAACCAAACGAAACCAAAAAAAAAAAAAATTATTCTGAGATAAGAAATTAAAATTTAATATAAAAAAGACTATAATATCAAAATTTGGATGACGCATGTTTAAATTTTGGCCTGACTCTCAAGTTTCTCCAACGGAGTCGTCAAGCTATTATAACGATTTTTCGTCCGGGGGGACTCAATCGCTAGACTTGGTGAAAATTTTCGGAGTCGCCACCAATCTTTTTATAGGATGTGATTAGCCACCCAAAATATCATCTTTTAGTAAAAAATTTTAAAATTAATTAAAACTTACTAGAAGAAGTTTAGGTCTACATAATCAAAACTAGGTCCGAGAATACGGTTATGAGTAAGGAAGGTATTAGCACCCCCACGTTGCCCGTTCGAAGAATGGTACTATTTAAACATGTGTAATCCTATAATTTTGATAATGTGATCTTTTTTTATTTAAGTTTAATTTCCTTAAATTTATTTAAAAATATTTTTTTGTAAAATTAGTATTAGTATTATTTTATATTCTATAAAATCTCCAATGCTTTAGTGAAATTTATAAAGAATCACTATTTAAAAAAATATTTTGAGAAAATTGACCATTCACAAAATTCTCAAAATCTAGTTATAAGATATTTTATTTATTTGTTTTAAAAAAAATTAGGAACATCCCGACTCTTTGGTGAGTTTCTAAAATTTATTAAACAAATTTTACGATTTTCTCAATTCTTCGGTGAAATCCTAAAAATTTTGAACAAGTTTTAAGATCATCTCAATTTTTTGACAAGATCCTAAATAAAATCACTTTTTTTATAATTAAAGGAATTTATTAATTAATTTTTATTATGATTATTTAAAATTTTTTTATTATTTATTAATTATTTTTATTAAAAATTTTTTGATTATTCCAACTCACCAGAGAAATCTAAATATTTATATCTTGCTTGTATTAAAAAAAATCGAATTCTTTCAATTTTTTATATATTTTTTTAAAAAATATTCAAAATATCAATTATTATTATTTTTCATTTTCATTTTTATTATTGCTTTACATTGTTTAAATCAACCTTTGTTCTAGTAAAAATAATTTTGAATTATTCCAACTCTTTGATAAAATCCAAAAAATTTATTTTTACTTGTAATAATTAAAGAAAACTAAACTCTGTTAGCTTTTTTTAAAAATTACATTTAGAAGATTCATTTAAACAATTTATTTAGCAAAAATAATTTTTTTAATCCCAACACTTTGGTGAAATTTTAATAATATTTTTGCTTGTAATAAAATTTTATTTCCTTTAAGTAGTTGTTATTATTAAGTTTTTTATTTATATTTTTTTAGGTCTTTATTTTATTTTAGTTTTATTTTTATTCTATTTATTTATTTGTTTCTAAAAAAATTATTACTAGTAATAATATAAAATAACAATAATAATAATAACAATATCATAAAAAAATAACATAAAAATCAACATAAAAAATAAAAATAAGAATCAAAATGAAAAATAAAAAGAAAAAGAAAAACTTACGAAATGAGTCGAGTTGGCGTGCGAGTCGACTCGCGGATCCTGCGCGGGTAGGGTTTGGTTTGGATGCCCAAAACGACATCGTTTTGGAGGGCCTATAAAAGGCTTGTTTCAATTTTTTTTTTATTTTTTCTTTCCCCTCTCTCTCTCTACCTTAGAGCCCTTCTCTCTAAAATCCCAACACCCTTTGCCGGCTGTCCTGGCAACCCAGATTCCGGTCAATCGCCATCGTGCACCAGTGGCCAAAAACTTCAACAGCGTCAAAAAATTCAAAGATCCCAGATTTTGGTGGCCAAAAAATTCAACGGTCACTAAAAAATTCAAACTTTTCTAGATTTTGGTGCTGAAAAATTTAAACTTTTTCAGTTTCCAACGACCCAAAAAAAATTCAAAAATTTCCAAAAATTCTCCTAATGATTCTTTTTGTTTTCTAAATACTCCCTCAAACCTAGATTTTTCAAAAAAAATCTCTAACCTTTTATATCTACAATTTTATTTTCGAAAAAAAAAAATTTTTTTTGTTTGCTGTTGGTTCCTCCAAAAGGATTGTGATCTTTTTTTTTTTTTTTTTTTGTTGACAGTATTCATTTCCTTTCCCTCATGTCTTCTCCTTGATTTGAAAAATTTAGCTTTATTTATAGAGCCTCTGAGATTTAAATCCTAGATCTCTTGGGATCTTTTTTTGTGGAAAATTTAGATCCTGTCCGATGATCGAATGTTAGGCAGCCAAATGAGGTAGTGTTGGAGAGAAAAAAATGTCATTTTGGCAGCTTGATTTCAATTGTCAGAGTTGAAATCCAAGACTTTTTTTTTCTTTTTTTTTTTTATAAACATCTCAAATGACTATTGTGTTGGAATAATTTCCAAACCATGAAAGATTGTTAATTAAATATAAAGTCTACAAAAAAAAAAAAAAAAAACTACGTTAAGCTATAAATACCTTAACTAATGTTCCATGGTGGAGAAAGGAGGGTTCTAGATTTAAAGAATCTATGGAAGACAATTTGGCAAAGGAGCAGTTAACTTCCATTCATAGAAAAGTCAATTGTTATGGATTAGCATAAGGGGCAGTCGACTGCCAATGCTAATGCAGTCGATTGCCATGCATTTTAGAAATATACCAAAGTTTCGGTACCATTCTGTTCAGAAATAATGAAGGAGCGATTGACTACTTATATCCTAAGGCAAGCGACTGTTACAGTTAGAGTCGATTGCTTAATCGATTGCTATGGATGAAAAATAAGTTAATTAATTCCTCATCCTAAGGCAATCAATTGCTATATCTTGTAAGTCTTCTGTTTTCATAATTTGACCAAAGAAGTCAATTGCTCTAAGCTAGAATCAATTGCTTTTGTATTGAAAACATTCTAGAAAATGAAGGAAGTGGACTGCCTAAGGAAGTCGATTGTGCTATTTTTTGGATGATTCTGGAATTGGAATTACAAGTATAGTTGATTGCCTTTAAAGTGGAGTCGACTATTCTAATTGAAAAGTTGTTAGTTTCTGAATAGTGAAATAAGTTTCACTTGGAATGAGTTATGTTAATTTATTACAAGATCTTTCATCTAAATAATTACATTTGCAATTATTTAGAAATATGTGTTCTTTGTTAAAAGAAATTATTGTTTAATGAAACAACACAATCAAAAAGCTAATGAAATTTTAGATGCTTAGAACACATTTTAGACTACTAAAAATACTGAATTAGTCTCATCTTTCTACTATTCTTTCTCAAAATAGAAGCATCTTTGACATTGTTTCTTCTGGAAACAATGTTCATAGCAAGGTATTTCTGCCATCTCATACAAGGAGAGTTTAGTGGTTTGATATCTTAGTGCAAGGTGATATCAAAAAAAGCTTAATTATATCTTAGAGGTATTTTGATTACTCTTTCTGCGTATCATAATTGGTTGAGGTGCAATAAGTCTTAAAGAAAGTGATATTTGCATAGAGTCCGGAAGCCATTTCTTTTGTTTTTTGAAGACTCTATTTTGGTTCAACACAAGACTTGTAAGGAAAGACCATAACCGGTGTCTCAAGTGGAAAATCATTATCAACATGTTTTGAGAAGCAACCATTGTAAACAACATATTGTATCAAGGACTATAGTCAAATTAGGTCATCGCTCTGTAGCATGTACATGACATATGCCAGGTGCGATAATGCCAAAATAAGATACTCTAAACTTAAAATTTAAATTACAGAAAAAAGTACGTAGATGAAAGGGAAAACCAATCATGCTAATTCAAAATTATAGAATATAAAATATAAAGCAAGAAAGTACCTTAAAAGTACCTTGTAGAGAGGAAAGCCCGAAAGGTGATGTCGCACTTACAAACTAAACTTTTATCAATTGAAAGTTTAAATTTCTTTATTTTATTAAAGAGGCATAATTTGAGAATAAAAGAATAAATTTTAATTGTTAAAATTTTGAATTACAAACTTGTTAAATATCATTTTAAAAATTTGGTGTCGCACCTGCAAACTTAACCTTATCATTTGAAAGCTTTTAAAATAACTGATTGAGTTAGAAGTTGGTATGTTCTATCAACAAATTAACTGTTTAGAAAGCCATAGCATTTTTTTTAAAGCCAAGGTTTTATTGATGTACGATCAATGATACATAAATGGCCTTAGAGTACCCTTCCTGACACCCTAATTCCTTTACTATACAGAGTATAAGCATTCTGTTATATGGTTGACAGGGAATTAAAATTCCAAACTTGCTGATTGAATCACGTTAACTGCTATGTTCCTACCACCACACTGCATAACATTGAGCTCTGTCCACCCCTGCTTTAGCTAAAGCATCAGCCAAGCCATTTGCCTTTCTTGATATCTTCTAGATAGATACATCACAAATACCCATTAGCTCCTATAATTTCATTCAATGTAGACCACAACTCCCAAGGGCAAGCTTTTTTTCTCTTTCACCAATTTACTACCACCAATGAGTCTGATTCAATCACCGATTTCTTGTTTATAAACCTACCAGAATTTACGAACAATTGTAGAGCAGTTTTAACCGCCATTAATTCAGCCACATTTGGGACATGACTACCAAGGGAAGAAGAGAGTATTCCTAAGATTCTGGAGTTTTAAGTCCCTCGAAACACTTTCACAACTTGCTTGGCTTGGTTGTCCCCTAGCTGATCCATAAACATTGAACTGCAGGACTTTTTCCACAGATGGGCACCAACAACTCTTGGGCTTTTTGTGTCTTTTCGCTATAGATAGAGCGTATGTATAGGGATTGATCCACCAGGAGAAAGCCATAGCATTACTAAACAACGAAACCATTTATCTCGTATTATTATCAAATAAGATACTAGTATAGAGTTTGGTAATTAATACAAATCATCTATAAATATTTTACTTCCAAAATCCAAAATTAAAATAATAAAAAATAAAAAATTAGAATGGATCACAAATTAGTCTCACATTGGATTATAAAAGTTTCCTCTTATTTGAAAGTTATAGCGACAAAGAATAGCAAAAAGGTGTCCTCATATTTGCCACCGTTGATATGTTATTAAATTAAAAGCCTTTCAAATAAAATACAATTATTTCTTTTTCCATTTTCTGGACTTCGTTTGCCATTTTATCAATAACATATAATTTTATTCTTTTTCAATGTACCATCTTTCTTCATGCTTTCTTACTGACAATTTTTTCTTTTCTTTTTTTATGTCCTAAAGCAAGTATTTTTTTTAATCTTTCTGATTACTTATAGAAGGAATATAAAAATTATATGAATGACTCACTTCAGTTTTGATATAAAATCACATGACTCATACCTACTGCCACAAAAAGTTAAGAAAGAAAAACTATATATAAAAAATTTCAAAATCATCAAATAATCAATAAAAAAGAAATTATGGGTATTCAAAAAATTAAGAAAAATAATCCGCAATGGCTTTGTCGGGATGAGTTGTTAAAGATAAAGACCAAAATTAAAATTTAACTTAAAATCAAATATGAAAGAGGTTCAAAACAAGCAAAAAAAAAAAAAAAAAAAAAAGAAATAAAAACATAAGTGAATTAACAGCAAATTAAAATAAGGGTAACGAACCATGACAGAAAATGAAAGTCATAAAATGCACCTATTTCTCAATCAACCAATAGTGGAAAATAACAATTAAAGAATAAACAAAGTAAAATAACATCACATATTTCTAAAGACTTTCAGACCAATGAAGAAACTGAAAATCACAACACCTTCAGGAAGAAAAGAAAAAATAAAGACAAAGCAAAAAAAAAAAAAAAAAAATGCAATCGCCTATTTCAAAACATCAAGGAAAAAAACCAATTGAAGAAAAGAAATGAGAGAACAATCAATTCCATAAAAAAAAAAATTAAAGAAAATTTCCTAGATGCACAATAAAAATCATGCGTGGAAAAACAAAGAACTAAAGCTAAAGCAATACATCTAAAGATTGAAAGAAATAAAAAAAAATGAAAGAAAAACAAGTTAAAATGATTCACAACAAATTTAAATAACAACAACAAACTTGAAGAAACAAAACTAAATCATATAATGCACTTTTGTGTTACTCAATAAACAATGTCCTTAAAAATCAAAAAGTAAATAATGTAAAATATCATCTAATTCTTCAAAAGAGTCTCAAACCTAGAAGAAATTGAAAATCACAATACCCTAAGGCAACAAAAAAAAAAAATGCAAACACCAAGAAAAGAAAGACCAACTTAAGAAAAGAAAGGAAACAATAATAAATTTCATAAAAAAATTTCCCAAGGGAAAAAGAAAGAATTAAAGCTAAAAGAATAAGTCAAAAAGTTGATGATCAATTGAGAACACCGCATTAGGCATTTCAATCTTGAAAGAAGATTGGAAAAACAAAACATGAAAATAAAAGTTAATTCACAAAATATGAAAATAAAAGTTAATTCACAAAAAATTAAAAAAAGTAATGAACCTAGAAAAATAGAATTAAAAATTGAAAATCAAGCATCTTCAGTTAGATAAAAAAAAAACAAGAATAAATAATTACCAACAAAAAATTACTACATATATGAAAACACCTAAGAAGAAATACCAACCTGAAAAAAAAAATAATGATCAATCCCAAACAAAAAAGAAATTTCTCCAAATGCATGTAAAAAAAACATAAATGCTAGAGACAAATTTGAACCCGAAGAAATAAGTCAGAAACATGAAAAATTTAGAATTTGAAGTACACAATCGACTAGGAAAGCAAAATAAAATAAATGAAGATAAATATATGAAATGTAAAAAACTTGGAGAAAATTAAAAAAAACCAAACCCAAGACAATAAAAAATACAAAAAAAAAAATAAAAGAATAAGTTAAAATAGAGAAAACAACAAGGAATTAGAAATTAAAGTAGAAAACTCAAAAAAAAAAAAAAAAAAAGAAAGAGAAGACACGTGTGAAAAGAGAAGAAGATTATTCTTCATTAGGTGATTTCTCCCCTCTCCTCATCTGATTTCGATCAAATTTTCCTCATTTACTTAGGGTTACTCTCATTAGATTTCTATTTAGGATAACAAAAGTTTTATTAGGCTACAGTAATATTGTCATGTTAGGGCAACTTTTGAGAAAGATACCAATTTATCATATTTTAATTACAATTTTGTGACTGTCATTAATTTTATTTTTTTTTACATATTGTAATTAATTAGGAGTAATCTTTTTTTTTTTTTTTTTTTATGACTGAAGATGTTACTTTTAATTGTCTAATTTTAATGTGATACTTTAATTTTAAAAATGTCTAACGTAATATTTGAATTTTAAAAATTTTTAATGTATTATTTAAATTATTAATTTATTAACTAATGTGATGTTTATCATTAACATGACTAACTTTAAATGATGACATATGATAGACAAATAATACTTCAAATACCACGTTAATTGATAGATTCATAATTTAAATATAATATTAGAGTTTTTTTTAAAGTCAAATATTATATTAAATATTTTACTATAATTTAAGGGCTATTGATAGCATTAATCCAAAAATATACAATAATGATAATTTTCAATATTATCATGTCTTTGCCATTAACTTCATTTTAAACTAAAACCATCATGATTATTTAAAAAAAAAAAAAATGAAGCCATCATGATTAGCAAAATTTGATTGCACATTAATATTTTTTATAAATTGATTGTATCAATAATTCAATATTGACATTTATATTAAAGCATTCAATGACATAAATATTTTTTAAAATTTAAAAATAATTATCCGAGCAACAACACGGGCAAATTTCTCGTAATTGTTAAATGAAGATTACAAGGGCGGCCATGATCATGATCTCATTTTTTTCTTTTATTGAAATATCGTATTTTCTTTTTTAAAATGATTCATATTTTGCGCTTTCTAATTTCACCTCAAGTACAAATTGTTGGTTCACATTCAGACTTTTCTACCTAAATCAAGCATCCATGGTTCAATCATTTACCATTATTTTATAATCTTCAAAATTAAAAGACAAAAAAGAAGTCAAAATTTGCAAATGCTTAACCCGAACGTGATACAAAAACATTGAAGCATATCCAAGTATTGAATAAGAATGGGAATATCTGCTTGATTTAGTAATTATTATTATCTTTAGGGTTTAAAATTTAGGAATTGGGGTTTTGATTTTTCCCTCTTGCTATACTCTAAACTAACTTTCAGAGTTGTTCTCAATAATGATAGTTAACAACATAATTCCCTAAAAGTCACTTGAGTTGAAAAATAAATGGCCATGATTCATGTTTAATCCTACATTAATTGTGAATCTTCAAACTTTGTAGGTTACGAATAGCTGAATTGAGAATTCAAGTCACCTAGAAAAAAGATTAGAAAAATGAACAACAGAGGGTATTGGCAAATGGGTGGCTAACCCTAGAAACTTACCCAGCGCCAATTGTGCCTTTTCGGCTTAAAATAAATGGGCGGCTAATGCTTGGACTCCTTCGTAGAAAGATCGTGGCCCGCACTACTTTCATCGTTCATAGTCATGCACCTAAAAAATTGTAGTTTTATAATAGCTTTCTAGGAGTGTAAATGAATAGAATTTTTAATAAATTGTTTATAAATATGAATATGTTTTATTTTGTTTATTTATATTCGTTATTAAGCTTAACAAATAATTTTAGATAGTATTTTTACGTTCATTTATTAAACGAATCGAATATGATTAGAAATAGAGGTTTATTTGGTTCATTTACGTGCGTGAACATACTCGTTTAAGAATCGTTTAAAATTCATTTGTTTAGAATTCATTTATGTTTGATTAGAATTCGTTTATCGTTCAATAATAATAATAATAAAATTACAATTTTTGTTTTTTTTTAATCATATTTTAGAGTTTGTTTATGTTCGTTTAGAGTTCATTTAGGGTTTGGTGTTTAAATTTGTTTGGTTATATTTTGTTTAGTGTTCATGAATATATTTGTTTATATGTGTTTGTAAATATGATCGTTTAATATTCATGAATAAGTTCATTTAACTTAATCGAATATAATACAAATCGAATGCTAAAATCCTACTATTTAAACGAATCAAACTCGAATGAATAGAACATTTTTCTTACTGAACACGAATCAAGTCCAAATACCTTTAAAAATAAATGAACAAACCACGGATATATATTCGTTCATTCATGTTCGATTCATTTGCACGCCTAGAACTTCTTTACTATACTTTACCATGCTAGTAGTAGACAGAGAGTGTAAAAAAAATGAGCTTTTGATGAATTATTTGTGAATATATTCAAATTATTCATAAATACATTTGGTTTTTATTCATTTATGTTTCTTTATTAAGCTTAATAAATATGTTTAAATAACATTTTAATGTTTGCTTAATAAATGAATAGAATATGAACAGAGGTCAGTTTCGTTCGTATATGTTCATGAATAAGTTCGTTTAATGTTTTTGAACAAATTTAATAAGTACTTGTTTGTATTTTTTTATTCCATTTAAGATTACTACTTATGATTAAATATCTTTTAATAAGATTTTAATCACAATTTAATATTAATATATTGGAAAGTACACTTATATATATTAAAAATCTTTCATAATGTTTTAGAAAATATTATTTTAAATATAATTTTTACTAGTTTAAAATGGGTAATAAACAAGTTATAATAGAGACATTTTGTTTATAGTTTTTCTATCCCATGCAGCTTGGAAGTCTCAGACCTGCGAGTAAACCCATTAACCCATGTACTAACTTGCACATTGACCCAACCTGAATCGTAGGTTTTTCTTTTCTTTTTATTTTATTTTTCAATTTCATTTTCTTTTCATATATTTATCTTATATTTTGATTTTTCTTTTATTTTTAGTTTTTATTTTACTAGTTTTCTTATTTATTTATTTTCCTTAAGTAATTTATTATTTGTTAAATATTTTGTAAAATAAAAAATTTCCTTTCTGAAAAATGATTAAAAAGAATAATTAAAAATAAAAATAAAATTATTTTTAAATTCATGAATTTTATCAAATTATTGAAGAATTTTCATGTATTCAAATTTTATGGAATCCACCAAACTATTGGGAAGTTCTATAAATAAATTTTAGAAAAAAATCAAAAAATAATTTTATCCTCCAAATGATTAAATGATTGTTTTTTAAATTAAGTTTTATTAAACTATTAAGAGACTGTACTAATTTTTTTAAATAAAATATTGACGCCAAAAATTGATATTTGAGATGTGGAGATTAATTACAAATAGAAAAACTCACAAAGAAGACAATTCACAAGAATTTGAATAATGATAGAATATGATTATTGGATTAAAATGGATAAAAGTTCACCACCAAGACTAGAAACTAAGGGATACAGAAACAGTACTTTGAGAATTTTAATCAAGAATACAGGACAATAAAAATTTACCACTCTAGGAAATCCACCTAAGAGATATAGAACTTGAAGAATAATATAAAAGATTGCTTAAGGACAAAGAAAATTTTATTCTGCTTTCTACCAAAGAATAATAGAAAATATATAGGCTAGGAACATCCCTCCAAGCATGGAAACTTTCAAATTACATTGCTAGAATCGAGCTTAAAATTATGAGATTTACATGTGAACATAATCTGCTCATTTACTCTTGCAAATTACATGATAATGAACTTGACCACAATCCCATTCATATTCATGATCTTCTTTTTCAGTTAGTGTGAACATAATCTTTATATTTTAGCCTACCTTATTTATATATTTATTTAGTGGATTTGGACCAAAGATAGGCCCATCTTGTTTTTGAATAATTCTGCCTTAGTCTCAGCCCAAGTTGTATGATATGCAGACACTCCGGTATCAATTTCTTCTAGTTAAAAAAGACTTGTCTTCAAGTTTGAACTGGTGTTCTTGCCATGGTAGGGTGACAAATTAGCAATATTTAAGGTGGAAGATACTCTACAAATGTTAAAAAGATCTATCTTATAGGCATTCTCTCCAATTCGTTGCAGAACTTTAAATGGACCATCTATCTTAGGTTATAATTTACCAAACTTTTTTGGAGAAAATCTCTCTTTGTGCAAGTTAATCCATACCCAATCATGTTTTTTGAACTTCACATGTCTTTGATGCATGATTATTGTCTTTTTATATATATTATTTTTCTGTAAAATTCTATTCTGAACTTATTCATGAAATATTTTGATACTCTTTGCTCTTTTTTCTATATCTCTATCAAAATTTTGGTTAAAGTTGAATTAAATCCAAAAGGTAGATTGCATTCTTACCAAGACCAATTTCAAAAAGGCTACAACCAATGGATAGAGCGGCATTTGGGATAAGGTCTATGCAATGTTGAATGTCCCTTATTGGTGGTAGACCAGCCGATAACTTCTTCTAAACAACATCTTGAAATTCTATCAAGAATGGTTGTATCACTGCAATGAGCTTTTCATTATTTTTATTTTCTTCAATTAACACAAGTGCATATATAATAGCACCCATCTTCATTTTTTTTTTTTTGTAATTGGCCTTGGTAAACAAACAGTTTTCTTCCCCTTTGGTTGGTTTTGACATCACAATGGGCTTGGTAGGGTCTAGGATGATTTTGTATCCATCATTCACAAATGTATAAGTTTTGCAGTAATCATTATAAATAACCCTCATGTCATAATGCCAAAGTCTTTCGAGCAGTAAATGATAAACATCCATCGAAACTACATCATATCACACTTCATCCTTGTAATTCTTTAGTATGGAAAAAAGAACCAAACACCTCTTACTAACCTTGATTTCATTCTCTTTTTGGAGCTAAGATAGCTTATATGGTTGGGAGTGATCCATTACCTTGAGGTCTAATTTTTATACCATAAAGGTAGAAACAATATTTTCAAAACTTTCACTATTAATTATAACATCACATACCTTCTTATAGGCAGTACACCGAATGTGAAACATGTTTTTACGCAACCAATCTTCTTTCTTAGTAGGTGTGGTACTCAAGCTGCATTGTATGACTAAAGATTCTTCACAATTACCATAGGTCACCTCTTCATCCTTTTCAAAGTTCTGATCCTCTTCAGCTAGCTCCTCTTTATTTTCCTTCAAGTTTTCCTCTACTAAAGTCACAATCTCCCTGTTTGGGCATTCTAAGGTAATGTATCCAAGCCCTTGACATTTAAAACACCTTTTGGTATGTTCACTAGACTAAGGCTTGCCTTCTTGGGACCCAAATCTCAAGTTGCTACAATGGGCCTCCTTTTGTTGTCTCTCCACCTTAAGAGCAACCTTGCATACATCATTGAAAATCTAATGGGGTTGTAGCTACACCGCATTAGCTATCTCAATCTTCAATCCTTCAAGATATTGAGCAATAGTTTGCTTCTCCTGTTCCACCAATTTGCATTTTAACATGAGGTGGTCAAACTCAATCATATGCTCCTCCACTGAGAGAGCTTTTTGTTTCAAGTTATGGAGCCTAAGGAAGACATCTTGTCATAAGTTGTCTGAGAGATACTTTCTCTTCAACTCTCTTTTTATCTTTTTCCAAGTTGTAATTTTTCTCTTGCCTTTTTTTTCCTTTTGCTTTTTTAGATTTTCCCACAAAAAAGATGGATGCTTTTTGAGTTTGATGGCCACTAGCTTCACCTTATGATGTTCAAGGGCATCATGGTATTCAAATATGTGTTCCACCATGTGTAGCCAATTTAAGAATTCTTTAGGTTGCATCTTTCCCTCTAACTCAAAAATTTTTATTTTTGGATTGAATATGCTAGGATGAAGTTAGTTTTCGCATAGATAGTCTTTGACTTACCATGGATGAGATAGGGTGCTATCATTAGAATCACTATTGTTTCCATAGAATGGATTGGTTTCTCTTTCATCTTTTTTATTTCTTCTTTGTTACCTCTTTATCTCCTATCTTTCTTCTTGTATATGCAACCAATGTTGTAGTTGAAGGATCTGTTACCGTATATCCTCTATAAGGGCATCCCTTGGGTCAACATTGGTAGTTACTGTAACGTCGGTATTGGCTTCATCCTCTTCTGTCGGTGCTTGACGAGGACGACCTACCATAGCTCTAATACCAATTTGATGTCGAAAATTGATGTTTGAAATGTGGAGATTAACTACAAATAGAAAAACTCACAAAAAAGATAATTCACAAGAATTTGAATAATGATAGAATATGATTATTGGATTAAAAGAGATAAAAGTTTACCACCAAGACTAGAAACTAAGGGATACAAAAACACCACCCTGAGAATTCTAATCAAGGATACAGAATAATAAAAGTTTACCACTCTAAGAAATCTACCTAAGAGATACAGAACTTGAAGAACAATCTAAAAAATTGCTTAAGGACAAAGAAAACTCTAATCCACTTTCTACCAAAGAATAATAGAAAATATATAAGCTAGTAATATCCCTTTAAACATGAAAACTTTCAATTTGCATTGCTAAAATCGAGCCTAAAATCATGACATTTGCATGTGAACATAATCTACCCATTTACTCTTGTAGATTATATGATAATAAACCTGACCACAATCACATTCATATTCATTATCTTCTTTTCCAGCTAGTGTGAAAGTAATCTCCATATTTTAGCCCACCTTATTTATATATTTATTTAGTGAATTTTGACCAACTTATTTTTGAATAAGTCTGCCTTAGTCTTAGCCTAAGTTGTATGTGTGCAGATACTCCGATGTCAAATATAGTAATAAATCCGATGATAAAGCCTCTTTAGGGTGAAACACTAGTCTTCATGAAAACTTTTGAGGTGAGAGAATTATTTTAAATTGCTATCAAACTATTGAGGTAATTTTAAGATTAATTTTTGATATTAAATATTTCGATAAATCACAAGCATATTTAAGGCTTGAATAATTTGGAATCAAGTAGGTACCATCATTTGGATGGGCACTGTGAGGGTGCTATAACCTTCCTTACGTGTAACCGTACTCTTGAACCTAAAATCTAGTTTCGTGGATCAAATTCAATCAAGTGACCAATTACACCTAAACAAAAAATATTGGTGGTGACTCCTCTAATTCATGTCTAGCGGTAGATCTATGGATCTATATGTTATAACAAAACCTATGAATCTTTTTGTCTTCTTTTATTACCTAATTACTTGTTTGGACTATTAACTCATTTTGGATAAGTTTGAATTCTTAAGTATGGGGTGTAATAATCAATAAGAAGAAAATTTAAAAAAAAAGAGAAAATGAAAGTGGCCCTAAAGTAAAAACCCTATCAAAAAAAGTAGTCTAGAGTAAACCTTAAAGGTTTTAAAGCCACTCTTGATACTAAATGAGATAGATGCTAACCAAAAGCAATCCAAACACTTTGAAAGATACAAAAATAACAAAGTTTCAAAATTTTGAAATTTATAAAAGGGAATTGATATTAAAATGATCTTTCAAAATCTTAAACCCATTCTAGCTAGCTTGGATATTTATCAAAATGCCATATTTGGAGACTAAAATAATGTCACAATGTTTGATTTTCAAGAAATTCATACATTTTAGAAAATTATGTTTCATTTGTGAGCCTAGAAAGAATAATATACATCTTTTTTATTCCCTCCAAGCTATAAAGCCTCTTTGATTGAGTCAAAACTTGTAAATTGTTATCTTTTTTATTTCTAATAGAGAATACCATTTCCCAATAAACTCCAAGTCACACTTTTTTTATTAGGAAATTTAATTATGTAAGGCAATTTTATTGGTCATTAAGAAAATTTTTGAATGATTAATTAGGCACTTTTGAAAAAAATAAATAAATAAAGAAATTATTTTCCCATTAAATAATAAACATTTTTTTGGAAGAAAAAAAATGAAGTTTTTCAAGAAGTAGAAGAAATACATGACTTTTTTTCATAATGCATGCATTAAGTTGATGCAATCATATGCACAACCTTCAAAACCCTAACTACCAATTTATAGAACACTCAGTCATTTTAATTTGTTGACGTACAATTCAATCTGAGTTATTGTTATTTTCTAACTTATGGTTTAGTTTCGGTCATTGTGATTTTTTAACTTGTGGTTTAGTTCCAATCATTATTATTTTCTACTTTACGTTTCAGTCTCAATCATATTTTTTTGACTTACGATTTAGTCTCGATTATTTTTATTTCTTGACTTACGGTTCAATCTCAATTATCTTTATTTTTTGACTTACAGTTCAGTCTTGATCATTTTTATTTTTTGACTTACGATTTAGTCCTGATCGTTTTTATTTTTTGATATGCTATTCAATCCCAATCATCTTTAGTTTCTAATTTTTTGACTTACGATTTAGTCCTGATCGTTTTTATTTTTTGATATGTTATTCAATCCCAATCATCTTTAGTTTCTAACTTGTTGTTTAGTCACAGTCAATTTTATTTTTTGACTTGCAGTTCGGCTTTGGTCATCCTTAGTTTTTGACTTGTGGTTCAATCCTAATCATTTTTATTTTTTAACTTGCAATTTTGTCTCAATCATTTTTATTTTTTGACTTGTGGTTCAGTCCTGGTCATCTTTATTTTTTTTATTTATGATTTAGTTCCAATCTTTTTATTTCTTGATTTACGATTCAGTCCTGGTCATCTTTAATTTGCTAACTTATGGTTCAAATTTTGGTCATCTTTATTTTTTTGACTTGTCATTTTTATTTTTAGACTTGTGATTTAGTCCTGGTTATCTTTATTTTTTGACTTGTGATTCAGTTCCAGTCATTTTTATTTCTTGACTTACAGTTTAGTTTTAGTCATCTTTATTTTGCTGACTTACGATTCAGTTCTGGTCATCTTTATTTTTTAACTTGTGATTCAATCCTAGTCGTTTTTATTTCCTTTCTTGCAGTTCAATCCTGGTCATGTTTATTTTTCTACTTATGGTTTAGTCCTACTCATTTTTTATTTCTTGACTCGTAGTTTAGTTCCAATTGTATTTATTTTGACTTAAAATTCATTTCATGTCATTCTTATTTCCTAACTTTTGATTTAGTCCCAGTCATTTTTATTTTTCAAATTATGATTCAATCCTGGTAATTTTATTTTTCTGACTTGCAATTCAATCTCGATTATTCATTTTTCAAATTATGATTTAACTTAAGTGATTTGAACTTCAAATGCCTCTAGTGAAATGAGGTTTTTTTTTTTTTAAATATAAAAAATAAAAAAATCTCTCTCTCAAGGTTTAGTCCCGGATAAAATTATTGTATTTGTCTTTGTAATATTTTTTATTCTTAAAAATATGCAAAGAGGTGCAACCAAGACATCTAATTTTATTCGGGCACGTTCTAACCAGTTATGATGCTTTTAAAGTCGGACCCAATTCGTATCCAACAGATCTTTAAGATTTATGAATGTTTAAATTTGAATTTTAAGTTAAAATAACCAAAATGCCTATGGTAAAAAATGGTCAAACATGGTCAAATTCGATCAAACTTGGTCAAACTCGGGTTACCATTGGAATTCACAATTGAATAAGATTATTAAGACTTGAGTTTAATAAAATTATGATTTGGATTTTTGAAAATCTTGATTGTACATCATAAAAGTGAAATTATCAAATTACCTTTAAGAGAGTTTTTGTAATTTGGCTTTTTTGAGATCATTTTTTCGTAAAAAAAACTCCAAATAATGTTTTGATATTATTCCATAAATAAGGGTAATTTTGTAATTTGATCTTCTTGAGGTTGTTTTTTTGCAAAAAGCTCTAGATTATGTTTTAATATTATTTTATGAATTTTGACATATTGAAAATCTTGATTGCACCTTAGAAATGATGAAATTACCAAAATATCTTTTAAGAGTATTTTTGTAATTTAACCTTTTTGAGATTTTTTTTTTCTTAAAAAGCTTCAAATCATGTTTTAATATTATTCCATGAATTTTGATGCATTCAAACTTTTGATTGACTCGAAAAGGAGAAAATTATGAAAATACCCTTTATGGGTATTTTTGTAATTTGATCTTTTTGAAGTCGATAATTCACAAAAAACTCTATATCATAATGAAATATTATTTTATGAATTTTGATTCATTAAGATCATGAAAATAAAATGGTCTTTTCATACTAGGATAACTATACTAAAAGCCAATATATGTGTTGTATTTTTTCAGAGCCATTGATTTTAAAAGTTTTAAATGGAATGGTCCATATTATAAGTTTGGCCACCAAGCTTGGTAAGAAAAAGTCAAATAATCTTGCACCCTTGGATGGGTCCAATCTAAAGGCCATTAGGAAAGGATTCTTTTTGACTTTAAATCAAAATCGAGGTAATGTTGCTTGAAAGAAAAAAATAAGCAAAAAATGAGGAAAAAAACAAGAAAGAAAAGGAGAAAGTGGGGGAAATTAGAGAGCTTTAGAAAAAAAGTAGCTCTTTTATAGTCTTATTCATGTTTTTCATTAATGGTCTTCATGCATAATGTTCTCAAACCTTTGTTTTCTTCTTTATTTTAGGTGGTTCATGCTCAAAATGAAAATTTTTGAAAGCATGAAGTAGGACTTTCCTTAGAGTTTTCTTTTAGCTCGTAAATGTGTATTTTAGATATAATTTCATTTGTGTTTATTTTATTTGCTCATAGGAGTTTTAAGCTTCATTTTTTTACTAGTATTTGCTAGTTTGGAAGCAAAAAAAAGGATATTCTCTTTAGGAAACAAAAAGGTTTTGAAGAGACAAATAAGGCAAAGGTTTCAAGGAGTTTAAAGTTCAAAAATGGTCTTTAATACATGATTTTAGGTTATGTTTGGTTCTATCATTCTTATAAGTTCAAAGTTTTATCTTTTTACTATTATTTTCTAGTTTTGAAAATGGAAAAGAAATCCTTTTTTTTTTACAAAACTTAAAGCCTTTTAAATTTTATATTAAGGATGGGTTGTAAGATTAGGATAGTTAGATGGAGCTTTGGGAATCACCTTTGTTGGCTCTTGAAAACTTGAATCTTAAAGTAGTTTTATTATTTTGTTTTATGGTGTGTAATTTTTAATTTCAAGCATTTCAAATCCCATGCCTTTTAATTCTTATATTATAAAAATTCTCATGCATTTTACATTCTTCGCCCTTATATATATATCATGATTTATTTAGGTCTTTTTTATGTTAATTACTTCTATCATATTGTTATATACTTTTTATCATTTTGTTTGGATTTGATATATTTCCTCGTTCAAAGTGTTCATTCATGTTTAACATTATTCATGCACATTTATGATATATTCATGTTCACTTGCATTTTATTACTAAGCATGTTATTTGCCATATTCATTTGCATTTTAAAATGTCTCTTACAAAGATCAATACAAATCCAATTTTTAGAAAAGATGAAAATCAAGCTTGATATGAAATTCTACCTAAATGCTAGGGAACCTTTGGGGAGGTTCATAAAAATATCAAAAACCCTAAAATCTTAAACCCTAAATATTAATAAACCTTAAAATAAAACAGTAACCCTAGGCTAAAACCCTAAAATAAACAAAAACTTTAAACCCTAAACTAATCCTAAACCCTAAAACCAACTCCAACTCTAACTTCAAACTTTAAACCAAAACCTTAAATCTTAAACAAAAACCCTAAACCCTAAACCTTAAACCAAAACACTAAGCCCCAACCTAAACCCTAAACCAATCTCAAACCTTAAAACCAGACCCTAAACCCTAACTAAACCCTAAACCCTAACTAAACCCTAAACCCTAATCTAAACCCTAGACCAACCTCAAACCCTAGACCAACCTCAAACCCTATAACCAGACCCTAAATCTTAACCTAAACACTAAACCCTAATCTAAACCTTAAATAAACCTCAAACCCTAAAATAAACCTTAAAACCTAAACCAACCCCTAAACGTTAAAACCACAAACCCTAAAATAGACCTTAAACCTTAAACCTAAACCTTAATCCAAACCCTAAAGCAACCCTTAAACCCTACCCTACAGTAAACCTAAAATCCTAAAGTTAACCTAAACTAAAATCCTAAACCCTAAAACTAAAACCCTAAACGTTGAAACCTCAAACCTTAAAATAAACCATGAACCTAAACCTAGCTTATAACTTTAATATGATCCAAACCACAAATCCAACTCGCATTCCTAAAATATCCAAACCTTGAAACTACTCAAACCCCAAAAATCATTAACTTATGCCAACACCTCAGGTTATCCCAAAATTCGAGGGGTTCGTATGAAAACATCATATGAAGTAATTTATTCCTTAATGCCACCTAAAGGATGGGATATTTAGAAAATTTTATTTAATTAAGTTTTTCATATGATTCCTTAACTTAAAGATAAGAATAAGATTAAATAAAAGAAAAAAAAATAAAGATGAGATCTTATGTATAAATAGTCACACCTAAACTCTACCTAGAGGTTAGGGTATCTAGGTGGCCTCTTAATTTTTACGAATCCAATCCCAAAATTGTATCATCATCATGCATAGATCCATTTGCATCTATTCATCTTTAGATTGTTGTTTGCATTCATTTTACATGTTTATATCTTTTAATTATTACTATTGTTTCTTTGTTAATCGTAATATCATTGTTTTTTGTATAAATATGTTTTTCACGAAAAGTGATATTAAAAAATATGAATTTGGAAATAAAACTAAAGGAAATAATTCTTGGTACTCTACCTAGATGTTGGAGAGTCACCAACAATTATCATCTTCAAATGATGTTATTTTTACTTTTAAGGAATGTCATTGTGAAATTTAGACAAAAAAAGTTATCTTTAAATTCTACTTAGATATTGGAGAATTTTAAGGAATTATTTAACTTAAATTTTTTAGAATATTCCTAAATAAAGATTTTAATAAAATTGATTTTAAAGTAAAGGAAATTGTTATTAAATTTCAAATTGAAACAATTTTTATGCAATGCCAAAGATAATGCATAATTAATTGGTATTATTTTTAAAACAGGTGCTGTAAAGGTGATAATTCTTTCCCACGTATAATCGTACTCCATAACCCAACTCGGTTTTCAAAAATCAAAAATATCTTTTTGATAAACTTTAAAATTGTGATTTTTTTATTTTATTAAAAAGATAAACTTTTTAGGTAACTAATCACACAATAAAAATTGGTGGCAATTCTTTTTTTTTTTTCTATTTTCAAAATTTTACATCATGCAGTTAGGTTCACGAACCGTACGTTGCGATAGTGGCCTACTAAGAATATCAGCAATAATGTTATTAGTACTTTTGATATATCTAATAGAAAATTTATATTGGCATAAAAAATTATACCATTTAATCATTCTTGGGTTAGTTTTGCCTTTTTATTTTGTAAAAAATCTTTGACACCTTGATAAATTCTAATAATAAATTATTCAAGTGTCAAATAAATATGAAATCTACTAACATAATTTTTTATAGCAAGTAATTCATTTTCAAAGACAATATAATTTATTTCATTTAGTTTAAATTTTCTTAAATTATAACTACATATTAATTCATTATTATTATATGTTTTTGCTTTTAAAGCACCTCCCCAATGTTTTTTGAGGCATTTGTTTCTAATATTAATTATTTTTCAAGTTTAGGAAGATAAACCTTAGGAACATCTTTTAGTTCTTTCTTTATTTCTTTAATAATTGCTTCTCTTTTTTTTTTGTACATTCAAATGGAATATCATTTTTTATGTTTTTCTAATAAAACCTTTTCTTTTTTAGAAAGTTTCTTTAGAAATTCTTGGCCATAGTTAAGAAGTCCTAAAAAGTATTGAAGTTGCTTTTTATCTTCTAGCTTTTTAGGAAATTCTTTTATTTTTACTATAATATGATCTCTTAATTTTATTCTTTGAGAAATAGGTTTACTTCTAGGAATTCGATCTCTATTTTTTCAAGCTTTATTTTTTTAGGTCTTAAAATAATACTACTAAGAAAAAAAAAGTTATCTATGAGTTAGCATTTGCAACAGATTCTGACTTCGACGAAGAATACATGTTCATGCTAAATACTACTAATGAAAATACTGAAATACATGAAGTATCTGTTGAAAAATAGTAAATAACCAAATTTAATGATGTACTAGGAGAAGAAATCCATCTCTATGATGACCAAATAGAAAAAAAAAAAAAGAAAAAAAAGAAAACTACAAACCATAAAAAAAAAAAAAGATGAAATTTATAAAATTTTGAAATTTACATTTTAAAAAGATATATTTAAAGATTTAGTGGAAGCGCCGTTACAAAAAGATACTAAAGAAGGATTAGTAGAAATCTCACTATTTACCAAAGCAAAAATAAGAAGAATAAAGGCAAAGTATCCTACAATTAGATTTATTCATCTAGTTGTCGTTTATGATTACCATAAAAACATTTTTTTAAGCAGGTAATGATATCCCAATCATTGCTGTTTTATTAGATAAACACTTCAACAATCTTATTAAAACACTAATTAGAGGAATTTAATCTAATTTAATTACAAAAGTTATTTGGTTTAAAGTAAAATCTAATTATTTTATATTTATAAATGATCCATTAATAAAAGAATATTTATGTTTAAAAATAATGACAAAAAATTTAGATTTAAAAGATAGTGTAAATGACTTAGATATTAGTTGGATAGCTATTAATCAGTAACTTTCACACTTTTATAAAAAAAGTTGATAATAAAATTATCTAAATTTTTGAACCAATATCTTTTGAATCAGAAATTAAATCCAAATTAATGAATTTAAAAGATCTTTTTATTCCTACAAGATGGCTATTAAGAGTAACAGAAAATACGAATCATAAATATATTAAACCAATAGGCATCTGGTAATAATTTATATTTAAAAATATTGCATAGGTAGTGATAGTAATAATAGAAATTTAGTGTTACCGGACACTTCTTCAACTCCCAACTTTTTCTATAGCAGATGAAGATGAAATGGATAGTTTGTCTGTCAATCAGTTCAACAATTACAGCCATAATCAATTGGTGAGAAAAACATATCAATACCAATTTTTTCAACTGAACCTAATAGAAATTATATTTCATCTATAAATATTAAAAGAGAAGTTATAGGAACAATAATAATAAGACAGATCAAAATTGGTACTAAAGAGATTATTACATTCTTTAATAATCAATTAAAACGACATTACACATACGTAAGAGCATATATTAACTTTAAAAGATATAAAGCCTATTTATAGATGAAACCCTATTATAAAATAGATTGATAGACGCTGGAGTTACAATTAGTAGATACAAACGGTTGTGAACTATGATGCAAATTTTGCCAGTGTTCTTAAATTGCAAATTACAAATCTGTCGCAGAGGGAGAACCGAGGAGTAAGAGGTTGAGATTACATAGATGCCACGACAGTGACAGTGACAGTGACAGTGATAATGTCATCAACTCTACTACCCCTAGCACTAGCATTTATGTATGTGGTCAGGACTGGATGATAGTAAAAAGCAGTCAAGATGTAGAAAAAGAAAGAGAGAGAGACTCTTGGGGCTAGGGGAAGCAGGCATGTGGATGAGTGGGGGCACACCAGACTCGTCAATTAAACCCCCTTGAATTATTAGGTTGTGACAGAAAAAGAAAGCAAAAGAAAGCTCCAAACCAAGAGATCCCTCGCTCTCTTTTTTCTCTCTTTTTCGCTGCTTATATGTTGCTTGGTAGGGTACTGAATTTTTTATTTTTTGGGTCAGTGTATGAAAAAGGAAAACCAAAAGGATAAAGCTACCACAAATTTCTACAGAGCCTGGCCTTTCTGCATCTTTGAAGAAACAAAAGGCCTTTCCCTCTTCTTTGTTTATTCTTCAATCAAAGAATCATTGAAGATGCCTAGACCAGGTCCAAGACCTTACGTCTTTGAGAGAAGAGCTTGGCACAGTGATAGACACCAACCCATGAGAGGTTCTCTTATTCAAGAAATCTTCAGGTCCTTCCCACTCTTACTTTTTATTTCTTTCATGTGCATGTTTTTCTTCTCAGTAGATTTGTTTGTCACTTTTTTTTATGTATTTGATTTTCTTTAGAGTTGTAAATGAGATTCATAGCTCAGCTACTAAGAAGAACAAGGAATGGCAAGAGAAGCTCCCTGTTGTTGTCTTAAAAGCAGAAGAAATTATGTATTCCAAAGCCAATTCTGAGGTAAAAATTTTATCCCTTTACCACTCTGTTTCAACTGAACATAGCACTGCTTATCCTCCTCTGCTCGGCTATATTTAGTTTTCAATGAAAAGAACAAACCTTGATCGCAATATTTTCTTTTGTTTTGCGAATTGATGAGTCGAAACGTTCAAAATTTGGCATCTGCTCGTTTCTTGTACATTTTGGAAACCAAGTAAATTTGTTGGTAGTATAAATGCGTTAGGTTATATTCTTCTTCTTTAGGGGAGGGGACGGGATTGGTTCTGTTGATCTGTCAAGCTCACATTTTGCATTCTAATTATTGCATAGGCCGAGTACATGGACCTTAAAACCCTCTGGGATCGAACAAATGATGCCATTAACACAATCATTAGACGCGATGAGAGTACTGAAACTGGAGATCTTCTTCAACCTTGTATAGAAGGTACCCTTTCAATTCGGTTGCCTAATTTCCACTGTTTGAATTTGATGCCAAGTATCCATATTTACAATTGGTTCTTTGTTGCTTCTGGATAATTGGTGCCTTAATTGTAAGTCACTTCAAATGTACTTTTTTTTTTTTTTATATATATACTGAGATGTGATTTATCTATTTTTTATTGCTGCTTAGCTGCTCTCAATTTGGGCTGCACAGCAAGAAGAACCTCGAGGAGCCAACGCAATTGTAATCCGTGGTGTTACCTTAACCCAGGCACTCAAGAAGCAGAGAACACTACTCAAGGAAATCTCACAACTAACTCACATTGCTTGGCTAGTTATTCCGGCTTCATGAAACCTGCAACCATGATTGTGACTCATTTGGGCTCTGAATCTCTGAAACACATTGCTCAGAACGGTAACTGCACCACTAATAAGTTTCATTCTGCATCTGAGAATGGTCTTCTTCCTAGTAATAACCAATGCTTACCTGTAGAGAAGAACCCTCCTAATTTATATTCAATTTATCCTCTTTATTATGAAAACCACCTTAAATTTGAAGAACTACAGCATGGTTTTGGAATTTTCCCCAAGTCAATTTCTAACACAGTCGAGCCTGCTAAGATGGGTCTTATTCATAACGTCTTCTCTTGTGATGTGGACTCTTCAAGCAAGATGAACCAAACAGATGTCAGGAATAACTCTAACAACCCACATGAAGTTGCATGTGATCTATCGTTGCGGTTGGGCCCTCTTTCAACATCTTGGCTGAGTGTTGGAAACATTCGGCCTCAGGAAATTGAAGGCTGTGCTTCCACCTTTCTAGAGTGGAACAAGTTCAGTGATCTGACGCCACCAAGTTTATCTTTCTTTCCTAGGAGCAACAGAGATGACCCCTTGAACTCATCTTCAAACAAATGGAGTGTTGAAGGTGAATATATGAACGTAGATGCAACAATGACAAAGCGAAAGACAGTTTATGGTCCACAAGTGGATCAGCAAGTTTGCTTGTCGCCAAAGCTTCCTCAAAGCTATTTAAGTGGAAGAATGAGAAGTGCAAAATCCTAGACAGCCCTCTAGACCATTGACATGGCCTTGGTGAGTATGAGCTGCTTAAGCTCTTTTTCTTTCTTGCGATCTTTTTGTAGTTATAGTTATGCGTTGATGAGCAGTTGTTAAAATATGGCAAGAATGTGAGGCGTAAATATTTGAGTGAGTTTCAGTTAGATGAGGCAATCACCAACAAACTGACCGGAGAGACTCTTGATCCGCAACGTATAAAGAATGTTTTCTGACATGTTGCTGCTTGTACAACTTTAAACCCTATAATGTTCACTTTTGATACACTATTATTCCTTGTGCCTGCTGAATGGTTTTATTTGAAAAAAACAACCTTGCAAACAGTAAAAGTGGAAATGCATGAATGCTTTGGTTCTGTTATTTAGGCACTTAAACTAGTCATTGGCTTTTTGTCTGATCAGTTTGATTAGTTGTGGTTGTAACACATGGACTTTCTATTATCCGTGAGGAAAAGGGGTTCTTTCCTGTTTACCTGGCTTTAAGCCTATCCATTAGCAGAAATAATCTCATCAATGGTTCAAGTTATCTCACCACTGGACAGCTTGTCTGATTGGCTTGATTGAGAAGAAGGGCACAAAATATCTGAAGGAAAAGCGCTTGTTTGTATGACTAGGGGACAAGGTCTCTTTACAAAATGTAACCAGTATTATTTTCGTGAATCTTGATGGGTTTTTTGTGGGTCCTAAAAATACTTGGTCTCATTAGGATGGGTAGAAATCAATAACGAATAACCGTGGAGTGCTTCTTCGTGGTTTTTTTTTTTTAAATTATTTTTTTAAAGTAATAAGATTAGAATTGAACTGCATTGAATTTAATATATAATATTATAAATTTTAAAATTTCATTCGGATTTAAATTAATCTTTATAGATTTAATTCATTGATTTTTAAATTTAAATTTTTTTTATTTTTATATATTATTTATATATAATTTTTAATATATTTAAATAAATTTATATATAAAATAGTTATTTTTATTTTATAAAAATTTAAAAAATATATAAAATTTAATAAAAATATAATTAATCTTGATTTAATTTTTTATATTTTAATTTAAAATTTAATTAAAATTTAATATATATATATATATATTTAATATCTAAACTTTAATTGAAACGAAATAAAAAATTTTTTATTCAATTGAATAGAAAGGTTATGATACTGGATCGATTTTTTTAATTTGTTTTTTCACCCCTAGTTTAAGTAGTGGACTAGTGGCTAATGTTTCTAGATGCTGTTTGTGTACTGGCGGCCATTGGTGGGGTCAGATTCTAATCTGCAGTTTTAGCCTTGATTGTGGTGCAGAATATGAGCCATTCTGATTATGTAATTTTGTCTTTAAAAAGCTTAAGGAGAGATCATAAAAAACATGGACGGAGGTTCAAAGGTTCTTGGCATCAGAGTAAAATGACTGACTCTTGTTGCTTCACCTATGTGTCAGTCTGCAATTGGAACCTCAGGCATCTTTCAAGGTTGAAATTGAGAAGATCAAGGAAAACCCGCCTACCAAAAAACAAAAAAAAAAATTGAAAATTTACCAACCTTTGGCTTTCATGAGAAGGAATGTTTGATAAAGATTAATCTTTTGTAATCACTAGGTCGGGGGGTGGTCAGAGAATGATCAAAGTTCCTTACTTTAGCTAGTGGAGTTTGCTGAGAGTTCAGCATGCTGTTGTACACGATTGAGACTCACATCAAGGGAAAGCTCTATTTGTTTCCATGCTGTACCTGTTTATTTTGTGGAGGTAGGTGTGGCAAGACCTAGTTAAGAAGACTGATGCATCTGGCTACCCCCTTTATGATGGAGAATGGTATCAAAATGGGAAAGAAATTGATTCAATTCTAGGTTGGAAAGTACTGAATGAACGAAGCTATTGATAGAGAGATTAAGCTTCATAATTTGCTGCGGTATGATCATTTATTTGAATGAGTTAAACATGATCGAATTCAGTCAGTGGTACAAAAATGAAATCTTCCTGTAATGGAGAAACGTTTGGAGAATAAATTTTTTCCTTGCTTGGCAAAAAGGATCCACTTTGCAAAGTACGAAAAATACTAAAAACGAAACTAGTGTGTTGGTACAATTCATCCAAGTCAAAAACACTCCTGCCTTACAAAAGGAAATCAGGTTGAAGAAGTTGCAGAAAAAGAGTAGGGGAAGGAGGAGGAGGAGGAGGAGGAAGAAGAAGAAGAAGAATAGCTATAACGAAAATCAATCTGCAGTCGCTGGAGAAGCGGGAAAGTGTAAGCTGTGCCCTTTTTCTCTTCCTCCTCAAGCTCCTCAACTGGTATAGCGGCGAGAAATCTTTTTATAATATACTCTTTGCTACACTCTTTACCACTGCAGATTATCTCTTCACTTTCTCCTTCATCTCACCCTCGCCTGCATCTTCTTTCGCCGCCTTCCCATCAAGCTAGAATCATCAAACTTCAACATGTATGCCTGGTTACATACCTCGAGTAGCCGCTTAACCAAAGAATCAATGATGTAATACGCGTTTGATTCCACCTTCAAAACAAAGAAATGATCATTCCAGCTCACAATGTAAACCTTGGGCTCACAATCATTTACGTTGCTACTTATTTCATTCCATATCTCATCAAAAGACATGCATGGCACCCTTTAAGCACTCAAACTTTTCAGGGCTAAAAGACCAGTAAAAGACTTGTCCTCAGATCAGCTTCCAAAACATTCTCAAGATCAAAATTATCAGGGAAGGAATAGGTATAAGCTATGTTGTCGCAAAGCTTACGCCATTTTAATGAAACTTCTGTTACGAGGCATCAAAATCAAGTCTCGTTGGTCAATGTCAAACGAAGCAAAGAACACATTGACTTTCAGCCTTCTTGTCCATCTCTGCTGACTGATTCTTTCAGTTCCAAGCAACTTCCATCCTCCTGCAAAAGGTAAAAAGTAATAAAACAAAACTTGAAAAATGTAGGAACTGGTAGGCATATTGAAAAGTGGAACCCCAACAAATCAGATAAGACAAAACCAACCTGGGATTTAACCACAGAACAGCTTCATGGGTGTTGTTCAGCATCAAATTCGTTACTTCCACTCGTCTTTTTAATCAACGGTTCTGTTTTCTTCCCAAGCGATCTAAAACTTAACCATCACTACACAAAAATAGGCTTTTTGCTGCACTTTTTTCGTGGCGTTTTTTAAAGGAACGCCACTAGTTTCCATGATCTAGAAATGTTAGCTGTGCTTATTGAATAAATATCAACTAAATTAAGAATAACAGCGTTTTTTTATTAAAAACATCATTAAAATATAAAAAAATTTAAACACACACAAAAAAAGGGAGAGAGCCTAAAACTTTAAATATATTTAGCAACGTTTCTATTCAAAAATACCTAAAAAATTTAAGAATTTAAGGGCAATTTTTACAATAATCGCCGCTATATTTTTATCCCAAAATTCATTAACCTTGCTTCACCCTCTTTTTTCATTTTAGGCTAGAATTTTCTCTAACACTTATAGTTCCTCCTCCTTTCTCTCTCCTTTGGAAAGCTATTTTACTCCCTTCTATTTTAGGCTTTTGTAGAGCCAAAACCTAAAATCCGACCCCAAACCTAAATCTCTAACACTCAAATTTATTTAGGCTTTTGTAGAGCCAAATTCAAACTTTGTGATACCGATGCCTCCATGTTCAAGCCAAATTCATTTTAGGCTTTTGTGTTTTAGCTAAGCCCATAAATGAAGTAAAAAACTTAAATGTATGTGCGTGATGAAGGTTGTGAATGAGAGAATAAAACAAAAAGCAAAATGTGAGAGCACAAATAGAAAGGGGAAAAGCTAGGTCATGTCGTGAACAAGAAAAGAAAAAATAGGTTGTTGCCTTTGATGAGAGATATGCAAATTTCTATGTATGTTTGTTTTATTCTACTAAATAAATATGTTTGATGCATTTTGAAGTGAAGAAATTTGTTATTTTGATTGTTATTTATAAACTTGAATGTTAGTTGTGATTGAAAGTTGATTATGTGGTTGTGTTGAATGTTAAACTTGGTTGTTTGGAGATATTTTGTGTGAAATTTAAGCTAAAAATTTATGTATGATTGACGTGATAAATTGTGATCTGTGGTGCCTGATTGAAGCTCGGGTTATTATATATCAAAATGGTTTATGTAGTGTGCATGCCAAGTGTTTGTGAAAATGGGTTATTTGTATGCATCTTTCTTTTAGGCCCTAGTGAGGAGTTGGCTTCTGCAGAAATGAGAGCAGAAGAAGAATATGCAGCACATAATGCTACCAAAATGGTCCATATTTGGAACATTGATTGATTTACATTTTGTTGTTATCTTGCATTCTAATAACCTCTATTTTTAAAAAAAGTTGCCATGGAAAGGGAAGTTGAATTGAAACATTGAGCTGTTTAGGCTATTTGCTTTTTAATAATCTCTATTTATTTACCAAAATGGTTCTTTCTTGCTACTTGTTTCTTTGTCCAGAGGGTTGCAAATGAAAAGACAACAAAAGCTGTAGACTACTTGTTTTTTGTGACCAAGTTTTTTGGCTATAGGTTAAAGTGCAGAAAATGAGGGTTGAAGTGGTTGCTAAGAAAAGAGATGCTGAGCATTATTCATGCTAGGTAACAGTTCAAATTATTCATCCTTTTTTTTTCTTTCTTTAATCAAACATATAAATGCATACACATTGATTAGAAATAAATGTAGAGCTCTATCGATGGTATTATTGTTGTATAAATTGCATTCATTTATTATAGTGACTATTAAACTTAGTAGAGCCTTAATTTTAATTGCTTGTCTGCTTATGTAGTTGCATGTCAGTTGTCAAGTTACATAACCTTGTTCTCTTGTATGTTTGAGTTCAACCAACTCCTTAAAATTGTCAGATTTTATTATGTATGCCTAATCATTTTGGAACAATCTGTCTTTGTTGTACGCTGCATTTGTAGGGAGAATTATGATTGTGAGGTTGTTTGCTTCAAAGCTGATGTTGGCCAAGTAAGTGATCATGATAAGTTTGCTAAACAATTTATTATTTAGACTATTCAATGGAAACATTGGGTTTTAAGGTATGTATCAATCGTATTGTTTATGTTTTTACTCCAAGTTAGACATTTGAGATTAAAAATATTGCTTCTACCCTCTCAGAGTTTTTTTCAAGTAACTTTTCAAGAAAATGCTCGAGTTTTGACCATTTCATTTCAAAATTATTACTTTTCAGTTTTGATTAATGAATTCATCAGATTGTGTTTAGAGAAGCTATCTTTGCTATATATAGCTAAATCATGTAACTAAGTAAAGTTGGTAGCAAACCACATAAGAATAAGTTCCTATTGACATTGTAATTCTTAAGATTTGAAAAAATGGTCACAGTGGAGATGAGATAATATTATGGATAAGTTGTAGCTTTTATCATACAAGTATCTTCAATAATGACTCATTTGGTAATTTAATACCCAATACACTTAATCTTGGCTGAATATAATTGAGTAATAATTTGTCTTTCTATGAAACTTGTTTTCCTAGATGTGAGCAAATGAATTTGTGCATGTATGTATGGTTTTGCTTTTATGAGGGTCTTCTTTTCTATGTTTCAATTACAATGCTATTAAGAGTTTGCAAAGTTAATGTCTCCAATAATAGGTCTATGAAGTTGTTTTTTTTCCTTTTAGAAACAGATTCAAGTTATGTTTTTAAATGTCTTTTAGTGGCTTTCCAAATTCTTAAGCATTTTAATTCATTGTTGCTAGGTAAAGCTAAGGAAGAACTAGTTAATTTTCTGAATGATGACAATGAAATAATAAAAGAAGGCATTTTGCATGCTTTGGCTAAGGCTAGTGGTACCATTCGAGAACAACTTCTAGTGTCATCAAGGTGCCACTCTAGAATGCCCGAGTTGTTGGATTTGGTTCTTCATTGATATTTTTATCATCTTCCTAATCATTGCTTGCAGTTTAATTGATCTTATATTGGAGAGGCTTTGTTTAAAAAGTAGTCGAAAACAAGCCAAGTATGCAATGCAAAGATACATTTGCCAACTGTACTATAGTCTTTAGGATGTATAGCTCAGACTACAATACCTGTTTTTGAAACTAGAGAGTGAAATTGAAGAATTTATTAAATGTAAAATATATTATCCTTTTTATGTATTTAGATATTTAAATATTTATAATATTCAATTTATGAATTTCAATTCATTTTTATTTATTTCAACACCTTTTTATTTAATTATAGTAATAAACATTGAAAAAAATAAAAAATAAAAATTATAATTTAGAGGCATTTGTATGGAAAAATGCTGCTAACTTTAGAAATTAGCGATGTTTATATTTTAAAATGTCACTAAATTTAGCAGCATTTATAAAGACCGATGTTGCTAAATTTAAGAATTAGTGACATTTGTATAAAAAAATGCCTCTAAATTACACAAATTAGCGGCGTTTGTATAAAAAAACGTCACTAAATTTAGTGATATTTTTTTCTAAAACGTCGTTATTTTCTCTGACGCAAATATAGCCCACATTTTTAATGGCGTTTTTGGCAAATGCCATTAATCATTATAAATATTGCTAAATGTAAAAAAAAAAAAAAGTCGCTAATGACCTATTTTTCTGTAGTGCGTCTTTTTTTCCATAAAAACAGGTTCACCATGTGGCTCTTGTTGAAGAGTGATCCAAAATTTAATTTACATTTGGGCTCAATATAATGATTTTTAGGATATAATGGGTAATTAGTTATTAACGTAGTTAGGTGATTCCTAATATTCAACCACTATTTCTTCATTTTTTTCCATTATCTATTAACTATTTTATTTTTATGATTTACATTCTCTAGTTAGTTAAACTGTTTACTCATGTTAATTATACTGTGAGTCTATTAAAAGGCTGGTTGAATTTAATAAATACAGGGTAATTTATTTGCAATTACCTAAAATTGATTCTTTTTTTTGCCTTGGTGATTTAATTTCAAAAAATCTACATCCTACCTAAACAAATTCTTGGTATTAGAGTTTTAAGATCCTTACCTATTTTTTGTATCCGTTGAATTGTCAACGATAGTAGTTAATAGTAGTTTAAATGCAGCTCAACCTCTCATTCCTATGATTGATGAAAAATATTATGACTTTTGGAGTATTAAGATGAAGACTTTCTTCAAATCTCAAAATCTTTGAAATTTTTAAAGACTGGATACGATGAAAATGATAACGATGAATGATGCCTGAAGGACAACAAAAAGAAAGATTTCAAAACATTATTTATCATTAAGCAAATAGTTCATGAGATACTTTTCTTTAAGATTGTAGTAGCTAACACTTCAAAGAAAGCTTGGGAAACCTTGTAGAAAGAGTTTCAGGGCTCTTTAAAGGTTATTGCTATAAAATTCCAAACTCTCAAGCATGAGTTTGAAACTTTGATGATAACAAGTAAGGAAGCAGTGCAAGATTTTCTTTCTAAAGTAATTTTTATTGTTACTCAATTAAGATCTTATGATGATAAGATTACTGACGAGACTATTATTTCCAAAGTTTTATGAAGCCTAACTTTAAAGTTTGATCAGATAGTTATTGCAATAAAAGAGTTTAAAGATCTATATATTTTTTCTTTTGATGAACTAATGGATTCTTTGCAAGCTCATAAAGCAAGATTGAATAGATCACAAAAGAAGATTGATGAAAAGGCATTTCAAGTGAAAGGGGCAAAAACTAGAAAGGAAGTGTTTGTTGGCAAAGGATGTGGCAAAAAAGGCTTTTGTGGAAGAGTATATGACAGAGGTAGAGAAAGAGGCTATTTTGATAGACAAGAAAGGCAATCTGCTGGTAAGCAAAAAAGGAATAAGAACACATTTCAATGTTACAATTGCAAAAAATTTAGGCATGTAAAGGCAAATTGTTAGAACTAAGTGAGCTATGTAGAGGAAGAAAGTAAAGAAATCAAGTTATTCACGGCCCATTTTCCTACTAATGAAGTTCCAAATGATGTTTGGTTTATGGATAGTGGGTGCTCAAACCATATGACCCTTAATAGATCACTGTTTAAGGAACTTAATGAGTTACAAAAGTTACAAGTCAAACTTGGGGATAACAAATAGATGCAAGTTAAAGGTAAAGGTACCGTCGCAATGGAGGCAAGCAATGGTAAAATAAAATTACTTTTCAATATCTTCTTTGTTCCTAATTTGGCACATAGTTTATTGAGTATTAGACAACTTATGGCTGCTAGATATGCAATTATGTTTGAAAATGGAGTATGTGTGATTAAAGATAAATTTGGGCAACCTATGGTGAATGTGCATATGACAGAAAATAAGATGTTTCAACTTAAAATTTTTAATATGGAAAAGCAAGCTATTATTGTTAGCAAAAAAGATGAATCAAAATTATGGCATCTGTGATATGGACATCTCAATATCAAAGGCTTGCAATTACTAAGTAAGAAATGTATAGTTCTTGGATTGCCTCAAATTAGATCTCTTGATTTATGTAAAGGTTGTATTTATGAAAAACAAACAAGAAAGTCATTTCCTAGTGGACATCGTGGAAAGCCTCTGAATGCATTGAATTTATACATACCGATCTATTTGGGCCTATGAGAACTACATCACTTGGTGGGAGTAAGTATTTTTTTCTCTTTACTAATGATTATAGTCAAATGAGTTGGGTTTATCTTCTAACTAACAAGTCAGAGACTTTTGAGAGTTTCAGAAAATTTAAGGTTCTTATGAAAAAGCAAAGTGGAGCTTTCATAAAGACTCTTTGCACTAATCGAAGAGGAGAATTTTATCTAATGAGTTTAACCTTTTTGTGAGAAAAATGGCATTCATAGAGAATTGACTACACCCTATAGTCCAGAGCAAAACGGTATAGTTGAAAGAAAGAATCGTACCATTATGGAAATGGCTAAAAGCTTGTTGTAAGCGAGCAAATTACCAAATCATTTTTAGGTTGAAGTTATGGCAAATGCTATTTACTTGCTGCATCTTTCTCTTACAAAAGTGGTCTTCAATTAGTCACCTTATAAAGCTTGGAAAGGTAAAAAGTTGATGGTAAGTCACTTGAGGAATTTTTATTGTGCTGCATATGCCTTGGTCAATTTTTAGGTTTGTCACAAACTTGAAGAGAAATCTAAAAAATACATTTTCTGGGATATTGCACTTAATCTAAAACATATCATCCATATAATCCTTTTAGTGGCAAGGTGATTATTAGCAAAAATGTGATATTTGATAAAGATACAAGTTGGGAGTGAAATGGCATAAACAAGATAACTCAAATTCTAAATCTAAGTGAAAATGAGAATCCAAGTGAGAATGCAGCAAATGAAGGTGTTGAATCAACCTCCATGAACTCTCCAGTCAACTTTTATTCATCAACTTTTTCATCACAGTCCTCACATCCAACCTCACAACATAGTAGTTCACCTTCCTTGGAAAAATTATAAAATAAAGCACTTTTAAAAAAATTTAGATCTTTGAAGGATATTTATGAAACTGGCTAATTTGCTCTCCTTGTTTCAGATCCTACAACTTTTGAAAATGCAACAAACCAAGAAGAATGATAGAATGCAATGTAATAAGAGATGATGGTAATCCAAAAGAATGAAGCATGGGAAATGGTAGATCTACCTAAAGGCAAAAACGTAATTGGCCTCAAATGGTTGTTCAAAATGAAGTACCATGCTGATGGAATCATATAGAAACACAAGATGAAAGGATATTCGCAGCAACAAGGTATTGATTTTGAAGAAATTTTTTTCTTTGGTTACTCAATTTGCAACTGTGATAACTATTTTAGCCTTGGTGCACAACTTCATTGGTCTATTTATCAATTTGATGTCAAGTCTGCCTTTTTAAATGAAGACTCAAAAAAATAGGTGAATGTCAGTCAACCTGAAGGGTTCGTGATCAAAGGTAAAGAGACAAACGTGTACAAGCTAAAAAATGCACTTTATAGGCTAAAGCAAGCACTATGGGCATGTATAGTTTGATTGATAGTTGTTTTTGTCATAATGGCTTCATAATGAGTGAGAATGAACTTACTTTTTATGTGAAGAAGCAAGAAAGAGATGATATTATAATTGTTTATCTTTATGTTAATAATATTATTTATATAGGCTAATGTGATTCTTTTGTTACTGAATTTAAATCTAACATGATGAAAGAATTTGAAATGTCAATCATTGGTTTGTTACATTAATTTTTTGGATGGAATTTTCATTTCATAAAAGGAAATATCTAATGGATCTACTCAGAAGATTTAATTTAGTCAATTGCAATCCAACTACCACACCCATGAATGTGAATGAAAAGTTAAAACCTAAAAAACATTTAGAAAAGGCTGATGCAAAGACTTTTAGAAGCTTAGTAATATGTTTGATTTATCCAACCCATACTAGACAAGATATTGCACTTTTTATTGGTGTAATCTCTAGGTTTATGCAAAAGTCCTACAAAACATCATCTTGGAATGGCAAAAAGAGTCTTACACTATATTGTTGGAATTAGTGATTTTAGGATTTGGCATTAGCAAATTACAAATGTCAGATTATATGGATTCACAGATAGTGATTAGGTAAGTTCGTTGGATGATAGAAAGAGCACTTCGGCAAGTCTTTTCACTCTTGAATCAGGTACCATCACATAAAGTTCAAAGAAATAAGCTATAATAGTTTTATCATCTTTAGAAGTTGAGTATGTAGTGATAACCTTAGCAACTTGTCAAGCAATTTGGATTAAAAGACTTATCACAGATTTTTGTCAAGTTTAAGATAGAGCATCTAAACTTTTTTGTGACAACAAGTCAACAATTGCTATGACAAAAAATTTGACATTTCATGGAAGAACAAAGTACATCGATATTCGATTTCATTTATTAATGACTTAGTTACAGATAGCATAATCAAAATGAAGCATTATGGAATGAATGAGCAACTAGCAGATCTTCATACCAAAGTGCTTTCAAAAGATAAAATTTTCTATTTTAGATTACGTCTTGGAGTATATGATTTTGAATCAAGGGGAGTGTTGAAGAGTAATCCAAAATTTAGTTCATGTCTGGGCTCAACATCCTAGTTCTTAGGATATAGTTGGTAGTTAGTTATTGTAAGTGGCTGGGTGATTTCTAATATTCAGTCACTATTTCTCCATTTTTCCCATTATCTTTAACTGGTCTATTTTTATGCTTCATATGCTCTAGTTAGTTAAGTTTTTTACTTGTGTTAGTTATCTTATAAGCTTATTAAAAGGCTGGTTGAATTTAATAAACACAAAGCAATTTATGTAAAATTACCCAAATTCGATTCTTTCTTTTACCATAGTGATTTAATTTTAGAAAACCTACCTCGTTCCCCAATAGTTCTGAGTCATTTCCAAACTTTGGGACAATTCTAACTTAGGTCATGAACTCAACTCACCATTGCTACTTTCACTCATGATAGTAGACTTATTCCCATGCAAGCCATATGAGTCAAATATGAGTGACTCGTCCGAGTTACAGGAATTTAATTGTCCTTTTGACAATTGTTTTTTTTCTTCTTTCAGCATGTTAACCCTTTTACCATTTTAAAGAGCTCATCTTCTTTTTTTGACCCGATTGAGTTTTGGACACCTCTTGTCATGTCTAAAGGACTTCTGACCTCAGTAAAGCTCAATAAAAACTTTACAACAGCAAAAGTGAAGTTGAAAACTAGTAAATAATTCTAAAGAATAAATACATATATAAAGATTAAATATTCATTATAATCATTTGATTGGAAAATTAAATTTAAAGCTATATTAATTTTAATCAATTGATTGGAAAAATTAATTTAAAGCTGTCATGAGCCATCTCTTTGCTTTTTAGATAAATGAAATTTAGTTATTTAAAAATAAAGTTATTAGGAGTATTTTTAGATCTAAAGAGCATATTGTTTATTTCCTTTATTAGAGACTATCAACAAACAATCAAAAAGATTTTTGACTTTTAGGTTGGCTTTACATGTATAAACAGTGCTACGTTAGCTTACCTATGTCACTATTTTGCTTCACAGACCCTTCATATTTCACTTATAAATAAAGATATCTAGGCACTATTATTTAATTTCTATTATATTCTTACATCTTTTATTTTCATCTCTTTCTGACTTCTTTTGAACATCGAAGTATAAATGCAGGGAACACTTTTTGCCTTTGCTATTAACTACTCTCTTTCTTTTTTTTCTTTGTGATTTTAGGATTTTGATCCTTAGCACAAAGCTCGGCATTAACATTTGGTGCCCCAAGCAAGGCCAATTTATTCTTCAGTTGAGCTAAACACCATGCCACCCAAGAAAAGAGCCAATGACAAAAGAGAGATTTTTGTCCCAACTAGGGCGGCAACCCATAATAGCCAATGCACTAATCAACCTGCACCAATACAAATAGGACCAACAATGGAGCAATTCCAAGTTTTTGCTAAACAAATTCAAGCCTTAAAACAATTGGTCTAAAGTATAACACCGCCACAAGCCTTAAAAGTACCTGACTTGGTCACCCTTAGTAGATAACACATAAAAAGACAATCAAGTTATCAAAAAGTTAAGGCCTCCTTAGCCTCCAAAAAAAAGGAACATGCCACCCCAGCCACTTATCGCCATAACCCTAGCCATAACTCCACCCATGCTATAACTCTAAAATCCAAACAAATCGACATAGAACCCTAACCAAACAAAGACCTAGAGACTAGAATTCAGGCTATGGAAAAAGAATTAAAGGGGAAGGCTATTACTTTTGAGGATGAATTGAAATTTTTGGAGACCTTGCCCTTTACTAAAGAGATTAACAAAACAATGCCTTCAAAGGGATTCAAAATGTCGACCTTGGAAACATATGATAATAAATCTGATCCTTTGGATCATTTGGAACTCTATAGAACTAACATGACTGTGAAGGGTATAGATGAGTGTTGATGTGTAAAGGATTGGCCACAACCCTCAAAGATATAGCTTTAACCTGATACTATAGCCTCAAGCTGAAATCGATCACAACATTTAAAAAGCTCAACCACTCATTCCTCTTTTGTTTCATCCATAGCAGAAGAATTTAAAAAATAACCCTAAGCTTGATGTCAATACATTAAGGCAGGAACAAGTCTTCAAAAGACTACGTCTTACGTTTTAACATGAAAACTCTACAAGAAAATACCTAGAGCAAATGGTTATTGTAGCCACCCTGACTAGTGGACTCAGTGAAAAAAAGACCATCAAAGCTTACCTTGTCTCCAAAGCCACCAAAGATGCTAATTGACATCCTACTTGTGGTTGAAAAATACATTAATGTTAAAGCCACCATGAGAAACAATCAAGGTGAGAAAGGCATATCCTCTCTCTTTGGTAAAAAAAAAAGCAAGAAATTTTACAATTCTCCCATAAGAGGGAAATGACATAAGGCTAGGTGCTCGAGTAGAGAAAGAAACTACACTACACTGACCTTCTGAAAGAAGATTTTGATGTAAATAGAAAGAGATCCAAAGCTTAGATGGCCAAAGCCACTGAGATAGAATAAAAAAAGAGACCCAACCAAGAGACGTGATTTTCATAGAGACATCGACCATAATACAAAAGACTATGTTAATCTAAAGAATGAGATAGAAAGTCTAATTATGAGAGGTTGGCTGGGCAAATTTATGCATCAAATAAGACAAAGTCAAGGCAGAAGAGAATACAAATAGGGGGATCAAAGAAAAGGGACAAGAAATAACTTAAAGCATTGAGAAAAAAGGCAATAGGGGTGACAAGAATCAGAGGAATGAACAAGAGGAAAACAAGGGCCAAAAAGTATATAACTGACCTATTGCAAGCATAATTAATGTTATTACTGGGGGGAGCTCTACCTCAACCAAACAAAAATTTGATCAAGGCTTGGTTATAGTAATTGGCTCTTCGACCAAAAAAAAGACTAGAAAGATGAATTGATTTGCTTCAGTGTAGAAGACTTAGAGGGAATCCAGCATCCTCATGATGACGTTGTAATAATCACCATAGTGGTATATAACTATGTGGTTAAAAGGATTTTGTTCGATAATGGGAGCTCAACCAATGTCTGATAGTATGCTATGATGAAAAATATAGGAATCAAGGAAGACAAGTTGCAACTAATCACCATTACATTGATTGGATTTGGGAATGAATAGATGTAAGTCAAAGGAACCATCAAGATACCAATCTTTTTAGGTAAAAAACCAAAAACAGTCATCTCAATCATAAAATTTATGATTGTAAACATCCCATCAGCTTATAATATGATATTGAGCAGACCAAGTTAGTCTGTTATACGGCTCATAAGCTCAGCTCCCCACCTGAAGGTAAAGTTCCCAACACACTACGAGGTTAGAGAAGTTAGGGGAGACTAGTTCGTAACACAGTAATGTTATGTTATGACAATAAAGGGTAGGACTGGGAATTAGACTGAAAACTCGACTAGGAATAAGTAAATGAAAAAGGAAAAGAAAGCCATAAAGGTTGAAGTCAAAAAAGAAGTATAAAAGAAACAAAAAAGTAAGGGGAAGCAATAACAACAACAAAAACAGACTTGAAAGAAATGTACTCTTAAATCGTTTTAAGCTCTTAAGCTCCATACTTGTATAAACCAAATATTTTTTGCAAATTTGAATAAATCTTATAGGGACTGAGTTTTTAAGTCGGCATACATACATGTCAATAAGACTAAGCTATTAAGCTAGCCTAAGAAAAATTGAAATGAAAAAATATATTTTGTTCAACTCTATATCTCTATTACACTTCATTTCATTAACAATGAACTAACTATCATGTTGAGATCTATCATCACAGGAAAAGTCCCAACACAGTTGAGTAGAAAAAAATAGTTTATCAAAGACTTAAGATAGATAAAAATCAACTTGAATCGATAGAAGACCTCATCACTATACTATTATGGAAGAAAAACTTAAAAAAAAAAAAGCAAATCGGGGCTAAACTCGACCATAAAGAATAGTTAATTCAACTTTTAAGAAATAATGCCAACCTATTCACTTGAACACCATCTGACATGCTAGAGATTGACCCTAAGGTAATGGCCCATAGGTTACACACCAACTCTGATATAAAGCTAGTTTGGCAAACGAAGAAAACACTCACTCTAAAAAGATAAAAAGCCATTAAGGAAAAGGTCAAAAAATTGCTACAAGCAAGCTTCATTAGGGAAGTATATTACCCTATTTGGATAGCCAATATGGTCATGGTAGAGAAGCTTAGCAAAAAATAGAGAATGTCTATTGATTTCACTGACCTCAACAAAGCCTACTGAAAATACAATTTTCCTCTATTCAGTATAGACTAGCTTGTTGATGAAAGTACAAAGCACTTTTTACTCAGTTTCATAGACTCCTACTCGTGTTATAATCAAATTAAAATGTTCAAAGAAGATGAGAAAAAAATAGCCTTTATTACTTAAAAGGGCTTATATTACTACAAAGTTATACCCTTTGGCTTAAAGAATATAGAAACAACCTATCAGAGCTTGGCTAATAAGGTCTTAAAAAATTAGATCAGTCAAAATATGAAGGTGTATGTAAATGACAAGATTGTGAAAAGCAAAAGCATGATCGAGCACCTAAAAGACTTGGAAGAAACCTTTAACACCGTAAAAAAAATACAAAATAAGACTTAATTCAAGCAAATATACTTTTAAGGTTACATCGGGCAAGTTTCTCAATCACATTATTAATAAAAGAGGCATAGAGGTAAACCCAAAAAAGGTGCAGGCCATCCCAAAATTGAAAGCACCGACTTCAATGAAAAAGGTGCAAAGATTAATATGGAGGATAGCCACTTTAAGTAGTTTTATATCCAGATAGCAAAGTGTTGCTTATCATTTTTCAAAATCTTCAAAAATATCTCTAACTTCTTATGGACCCCCCAATGTCAAAAAACATTTGCAGAGCTTAAAGAGTTTTTTTCCTTCTCTTTTATTCTCTCTAAGCTAAGACATGATGAGATATTATATTTGTATTTGGCTACAACTGACCAGGCTATCAGTTCAGTGCTAGGCTGAAAAGAAAAACAAAGGTAAAAACTAATATATTTTGTAAGCAAAGTGTTGACAAGATTAGAAATAAACTACGTCAAGATTGAAAAACTAGCCTACACAATAATCACATTGGCCAAAAAACTTAGAATATATTTCCAAGCCTATACAATCCAATTAATAACCGACCAACCATCCTCTCAGATAGGTCTTACAAAAACCTATATTGTCAGAAAGACTAATCAAATAGGCAGTAAAACTTAATGAATATGACCTGAACATGCTGCTTAAGTCAACTATGAAATCCTAAGTCCTAGTAGATTTTGTTATGGAATGAACTTTAACTCAGGCTTACGAGCAACCAAAAAAGGGTAAAAAAGTAAGAGAAAAAGAAATGTGAAAACCTTTTGTTAATGGGCTAGCTATTAGTTATAAAAGTAGGGCCAAACTAATCCTGATCAACCCAAAAAACTTACAATTCTAGTATGCCTTTAAGTTTAGATTCAGATTCTCAAATAATGAGGCTAAATATGAGGTGTTAATAGTTCGCCTAAGATTGGCAACTAAGCTGAATGTAAAAAGCATCATTGTATACAGTGATTCATAGTTAGTAGTCAACCAAATAAACGATGAGTTCTAAGCTAAAAAAAAGGGAATAAAGTACTAGAGAAAGCACTGGCCCACCTCACCACCTTCTCTAAGGCCAAGGTCAAGAAAATATCAAGGTCAAAAAATGCATTGGCAAATTTTTTATCTAAACTACCTTCGAGGATGACAACGAAGAGCTCAGTCCGTATGCTGGTAGAAAAGCTTGCACAAAAAAGCTGTAAACATCCCATTTAATCCATGATCTAAATTATTAGGCTCGATTAGGCTTCATGCCCAAAGGCCCAAATCAATTAAGTTCAAACCTAATCTAAGCCCAGTTATTTATAATTTATTTTGTTTTTATGTTATATTTTTATTTATTTTTTATCCATATGTAAATATATATTATTTATCTTAATTAATCAACTATTCATTTTTTCTTTCTTTTTCTTTATCTAATTTTAAATTTTATTATACTTTGTCTGAAATTTCATTTATCTTTAAATGTTTATCTGATTAGTTTATTTTTTTATGGAAAGCGATAATTAAAAAAACCAAGTGGATGAAAATTGTTTGGCAAAAAAAAAGGTTGGTGTTGATTAGTTAGGAAATTGAGGAAGTAGGTTTTTATCCAAAGTGATAATCCAATTTAAAGAAAAAAGAAAGGTTTCAAGAATTGTCCAAGGTTTGAAGAAATTGAAAAGGTATTTTTTGAGATAAAATCTATTTAGTGATAAGTTTGAAGAATTTCATTGTTATATTGATCAAGCTTGATCATCTCTTATAAATACACAACATCACACACGGCAATGAATACACAAGTTGAAAGTAAAAAAAAAAAAAGAAAAAAAAATGATCAATCAACATAAAAAAGCACAATAGCAGATACAAAAAGTGCAATAAAAAATTCAAAAGAGAAAAGTAAGAAGAAAAGTTTTTTATAAAGGTTTTTTTGGAAATTTTGGTTTTGAAATTTTTTATTATGCTATTTAAGTGCCTAGGAATCTAGAAGAGTTAAATTAGTTTTCTCTTACCTTTTTTTTTTTCTTTGAAAGTTTTTAGGAAAAATCTAGAAAATTTTCATATTCCAATGAATATTTTAAGTTTTCAACGCCATTTCCTAGTTTCTTGTGCCACTTGCAAGTTACTGGTGATCGATTTTTGCTTCTAAAGAGAGAAGTTATGGAAAAAAGAGAAAGGAGGAGAAGAAATTTGAAGAAAAAAAGGATTTTAAAGGCTTTTTTATTGGTTGAAAAATGACGACGTTTGAAGCATAAAAATACCCACAACCCACGTGTTTTATCATTTTTGGATCCGACCTGTAGTGTATCTAAACCATTAGTTGAAGGTGGATTCCCTACTGAGCCAATTAAACAAGCCATCTTAGTTACTAAGCCAATCAACCACCACATTTTATCCCTATAGTCGAACCGCCTTTACAGCCTCGTCTAGTTAAGCTAAATTCTTGGTTTTTTTTTTTTTTGCTTGATTTTTTTTTGTTTATTTATGTATTTATTTTTTATGTGCTTATTTTTTTTATTTATGTGTTTATTTGTTTTATTTATTTGTTAGTTAGTTTGTTTATTTATTTTTTACTCATTTGTTTATTTGCTTATTTGCTTATTTTGTTCATTTATTTGTTACTTGTTCATTTGTAAATTTTTTTTATAAAAATATTTTTAAGCAAATAAAAAGAAACTTTACCAACATATTAAAGGGTTCAAATTTCTAAAAAAGAAATTTTCAATAAAAAATAAATTTTACCAACATATTGTAATGTTCAATTTTTTTTTAATGAATTGTTCTACCAACATATTTGAGGGTCTATGATTTTATTTTTTAAAAAATAAGGTTTTACTAATGTGTTGAAAAACTTTATGAATTTTTAATAAAAACTAAATTTCAAAAGAAACAAAAAAATAAACCCTTACCAATATATTGGAGAGTTTGTGCTTTTTTTTATTATAAAGTTTCACCAATATATTGGAGAACCTTATTTTTTTAAAATAATAAAAATTAAGTTTTAAAAGAAAAAAGAAAAATAGTTTCCATAAAATTCTACTAATATCATAAGAGAATTGTTTACAGAAAATCTTACCAATATATTGAAAGATGTTTCTAAAAATAAAAAGTTTTTATGAAAATTAGATTTTAAATCTTCGATGATGGAATTATTAAGAGTGTTGCAAATAGCAATCTCTATGTAAATTTTTGGATTGAAATTCTTTCTAAATTTTATCAACATATTAGAGAATTTAGGCAAGATTTTCATTACTAAGATTGCCAAAAATCCCATTATCACAAATAAAAGTTTTTATAAAAATTAAATGAATCTGACGATGAAATCTCTTCAAAGGGTAACAAATAATCTCTTGGAATACTTTTGAGGTGAGGAAATGTTTTAAAATTATTACCAATATATTGGAATAATTTTAAGATAATTTTCAATAACTAATTATTTGGTAAAATTTTGAAGGCTTTGGATAACACGAGTTCAAACAGTACTATCTCTTGGATTGACGTTATAAAGGTGCTATAACCTTTCCTACTCATAACCAAACTCCCGAACTTAGTTCTGACTTCGTAGATTAAAATCTACCATTTAAAGATACTTAAGTCAAGTTTGGGACATCATTTTAAAATGGAATAGATTCAGTTAGGTGGCTAATTGCAACTATACAAAAAAAAAGATTGGTGGTGACTCTTAAAATGAAGTCTAGCTATAGGTCTACAAATCTATATATTATGATAATTTGATAACTCCACTAGAGATGACAAAAGTTAAGCCAATAAGCTCGTGTTATCCAAAGCCTAAGTTAAAATTAAAAGTTTTTCTTTGAAAGTTTTATCTATTTCTAATTATACCATATTTTGTCATTCAATTACATTTGCATAACATAAGCTTATACTCGAGCTTTGTCTTTTAGAAGATAGTTAAGTACCTATGCTTTGGTGAGATTTCATATCATCGCTTGGGCTAACAAAATACTCTCACTCAAATTGAACCTTTTCCATTTATAGCTTGTGATGTGCATGGATTGGGGTGCCTTATTAGTCTATATGTACAATAATGTAAAGAACAACTTGAGAACTACTAGATTTAACTTAAACCACATATAGTTAGCCTTATGAGCCTAACCTACAGGTATAGCCATGACCTTCCTTTTTATAGAAATTACCCAAACTTAGGACACATACTTTTTATTATATATGAGTTGTGCACTAACTTGTTTTGTCCTTTTATTTTTTTATATTGAATGCTAACTTTGTTCTTATTTGTTACTTCATTTTTGCATGAATCATGCTAACATCAATAGGATTGTAATTTTTGTACTTTAAATCATTTTATGCATCCTATTGATTCATAAATCATCATTCATGTATTGCATCCATTGCATAATATAAAAATCTTTTGCATTATCTGGGGCAGCAATTTAAAAGACATGAAAGATCAATTAGAAGCACGAATCCAGGCCTTGGAACTCATTTAGAGGAATTGGGGCATGACCTATGAGAAGTAAAAGTGCAAGTTACCAAGCCATTAGGAAAGCTTGAAGTAACCAATTCTCAAGAATCCTTATCAACTTTAATTTGCTTGCAACCACTTCATCAGGATCAAAAAGCTTTTACAATACCAATACTTTTCCAAGTCATGTTAATGTATCTGATGACCTAAGAAAAGATCAAGTTAGAAAAAAAGTAAAAGAGATAAAGTCTTCTAACTTTGCCAAGACTCCATAGATTGACTCGTACTCAAATCGTATCCCCACCCATTTATTCCTTAACAACTTTTTTTGACAGCTTAAACAAGACTTGCTCCTATTCAATCCCTATAGGTTGGCTGAAACCTAGACTATTTCCAAGTTGTTAACAATGCTCATAAGCCATCCAACAATCAAATTTCCAATGAACCATCGTCCTTATATGCCTAATTCTACTTTAAGACCCATACTTGTAAATCTACCCATAGCTCAACCTAAAAAATTGGTAAGTAAAAAGAAAGATAGAGCCATCATAGATCCAATCCCTATGACCTATAGTGAGTTATTCCCACTACTTCTCTAAAACCATTTGATTGCACTAGTTCCTTTAAAGCCACTAAAATTTTAATATCCTAAATGGTATGATGCTGAGGTTTGGTGTGATCATCATTTCGGGAATACAAGCCATTTGATAGAAAATTGCCTTGCCTTCAAACATAAAGTGCAAAGTTTGATCAAAATTGGTTTATTAAGTTTTGAGATGAAAAGCCCAAAATTATTGAGAGGTCATTGCCCAATCACAATGACTGAAAAATTTATTGATAGCAACACTAAGATCTTGAAGTTGAAGTATAGAACCAGGTAATAGATTTTAGAAATTTCTTTAGGAATGTTTTTGATATTTTTGTCAGAATAATTTTTAATTTTTAATTAAAAATTTTTTTCCTCTTTCTTATTATGTGATAGTGCTAAAAACATACATCCATTCATTTTTTTCTTTCGCATAAAGTTATAGTTAAGCATTATTCTAATCATGAATTATGGTACATAAGGCTTAAGGATAGCTTGACCATTCAAGAACCTTGCTCAATCAACTCCCCACTTGTACAAGACTAGAGCTTAAGTTAGAAAAATGAAACTAGAAAACACGAGCCATTTTGAAAAGATAAAGGGAGCCCAAAAAGAGCTCAAGAGAGAGTTGAGTAAAATTTTAAAAGCTCTAAACAAGTTAAACCAGGGGAAAGCTATTAAAGAAGATGCCAGTTATAAAGATCATCTATCACAAGATGTAGTCGATCTTTCATACCCTCTCGACTATGGCCCATATCAGGCCCTATCGAATCAAAGCATTCCACCACAACAATTTACATTCCTTACAAGGTATGCCTATCCTCAAATGCCATATGTAACAAATCAAGAGTATTTTCATAGTTATGTTAACCTTGTTTATATGAAAAATGCAATCCCTAACTTGGATGATCCAAAAGAAAGGGAAAAGTTAAAGCTGAATGTAGTTGAATTTGTCGAAGACTCAAAATTTGAATATAATATGAATTTACTTTAAGATAAAATACAAGCCATAGAGGGAATTGACTTTTATGACTCCATGGATGTGGTCGAACTTTTTTTAGTTCCTGATGTAGTTATCCCACCAATGTTCAAAGTCTCAGAGTTCGAGAAATATGATGGCACTAATTATCTAGTGACTCATGTCACTATGTACTATTAAAAAATGGTTGTTTATATAAGTGATCAGAAATTGATGATGCATATATTCTAAGACAACCTTACTGTCTTGCTTTTAGATAATACGTCTAATTGTATGAAACTAATAATTAAGTTATATTGGTTATACTGCTAGATGATACCATCAGCTTATTCATACATTTTCCAACCAAGTCATACATATAACCCCATTACCACACCTATTGCAAAGTCTGCCCTAAATCCTCATAATCAAACTAGCAATTCAAAAGGATCAGGAAACAATAAAAATAAGTCTTTTTTTCATCATATTTCTATGACATATGCAAACTTACTGCCACATCTAGTGAAAAATCATTTGTTAGCCCTTGTTTATGTTGAGCCAATGAAACTTCTCTACTCGGAATGGTATGATGTTAATGCATAATGTGACTATCATTATGGGATCACAAGTCACTCAACAAAGAATTGTATTGTATTAAAGCATACGGTACAAGTTCTCATCAATAAAAGGTTGACCAAGTTTAATGATAAAAGAAGACCGAACGTCATTAAAAAATTTTTCCAATAATACAGGGGTATAATTTTGAAGAGATATTTTTGAAGTTTTTTTAGAAGTAATGAATTGTAGGATAGTCTTTTATGTGTTTGTCTTGTATTTACCTCGTATTTCAATAAAATGACAAGTGCATTTCATTACATATTTTTTCTTTTTATCCTTACATTTCTATATCCCTTCATATTTCACTCATTCTCATATTTCAAGTAATGAACGTTTAGACAATTTTGACAATAATTTGGGATTCAATCTTAAAAATTTCATTCATACTGACAAAATTGATGATTCGAACCCCTAATATGTTGGGATGAATTAAAGTTGGCATAAAGTCATTCTAAGAGAATGCGGTCCCTTATATCTACAAGCTCACTTTCATTCAATATAATTTTTCGAATAAAGTATTCATGTTTGAAATGAAAAATGATCATCTTTCTTTTACCTTTCACAAAAAGTAAAATTACCCATTTGTTACCTCTTTTGAGCATATTATGATTTCTTTGAAAAAAGCCCACCAAGGATCACATTTCATATTGGGGGGCAAAGTTTGAAAAAAGTCTGTTTGTAAAAAAAATTGTGAGTCACAAATGATTACTAAGGCAAAAAAAAATGAAAAAAAAAAGGAAAAAAAATCTCTTATAAGTGAATCCTTATTGAAAAGAAAAATTTAAAAGAGAAAGTGAGATTATAAAATGAAAGTAAAAATGAAAAAGAGAGAAAATATGAAGGCACTTGATAAAGAATGAGGTAAAATACCAAGATACTTTAAAAAAAGAAATATGATCCTTTGGTTTACACCCTTTCAAACACATATTTTTGAGCCTATGTTATCTTTTTTTTTTCATAACCCTTCACCATTGCCTAAGTTACATGTCTAAAAAATTCACTTTAATCGAATATGAATGCTAAAATTGAAGAATCATATATTAAACTAGGGCATTCTTAGGGTATGATTAAATAAAAATAAGGACAATGAGGTTTTATATTTTAGAGATTCATATGGAATTCAATAGGAATGCCTATAGGGAATAAAAAGAAAAAAGAAAAAGAATGAAAAAGGAAATAAATGAAATAAATAAGAAATAAAAAAAATGAAAAATGAAATGAAAAAAAAAGGAAGACTTAAAACAAAAACCCAAAAGGTGGATTTAAATAAAAGAAGATATATTTATGGGAAACATTAAAAAATAGTCTAAAAGTATTTAGGAGTTCAGTGGGCTAAGAGGCGCACAATTTGGTTTGACGAATTTAAAAATGTCAAATGTGGTAATAAAATGAGTTTTTAAGAAAGAATTCTATATTTGTGTCAAAAATTATCTGAATATTCATTATTTTGGATGTTTAAATCCCATCCAAATACTTATCCTATCAATATGCTTTGACATTGTCCATGCATTTGTTATCCCTTATTAGACTTGTTCTTGCATCAAATATCTTTGTTCTTTAAACCAGTTTGTTCTTCATCATTTTATTTTATTTTTTTTGCTTTCCTATAATGAGAAAATATGTAATGAATCACATTTTTCATGAAATTAGAATGATGAAAAATAAATGGGAAAATACATAAAAGATCCCTACATTACTTCAAAGAAAAAATCGATAATGATAGGGGCAAAATGAAAATAATGTGATGGAAGAAATATATGAAAATGTTGATCCATAAAACTTTCAGAAGAAGGTAAAAAACATCTTAAGAAAAGTTTAGATTTGGTGAAAGGATATTTTGATTCATAGAGTGGCTAATAGAAATTATAAAGATAATCAATTTTAAGGATGAAAAAGAGAGTCCTAATAACCTTTTTTACCATAATTATAGATATATTCATTGCATTTCATGCATTGCATTCATAACATTCATTACATACATTGCAAACAAGAAATGTGAATTAGCCAAAAGCTGAGGATATTTTGAGTAAATGAATTTTGAACTAGTAATGTCCTTAGTTGGGGAAAATTTTCAAAAGATAATCTTTGATTGAAAAAGGTTAAAGACCTTAATTATTGGTTGATAAGTTTCGAGCAACGTCCCTCTATCTTAAAGTGTGTTTTTACAATTTATAAATTCTCTAGACATAATCTCATCTGGGCATGATCTTTAAACTTGTGGATATTATTTTCAAGATTGTTTAATCTCATATTTTGACTTATAAGCCTAGACCAAGTCATCATTTCTGACCTCGGCTTAGTTCGGTCATCTTCATTCTAACTTATAGACTCAAACCAAGTTATCATTTTGACTTTGGCTTAGTTTGTTCATCTTTATTCTAACTTATAAGCTCAAACCAAGTCATCATTTTTTACTTCTGCTCAGTCCGATCATTTTTATTTCGACTTATAGGCTCAGACCAAGTCATCATTTTTTACATTGGCTCAATTCGATCATCTTCATTTTGACTTATAACCTTAAACAAGTCATCATTTTTTACCTCAATTCAGACCAAGTCATCATTTTTGTCGACTTAGACTAGTCACCAAGTCATCATTTCTGACCTTGGCTTAGTTTAGTCATCTTCATTTTGACTTATAAGCTTAAACCAAGTCATCATTTTTTACTTTGGCTCAATTCGATCATCTTCATTGTAACTTATAGGCTCAGACCAAGTCATCATTTTTTTACTTTGGCTTAGTTTAGTCACCTTTATCTTTGACCTTGGTTTAGTCTTGTCACCTTCATTTTTTGACCTTGGCTCAATATGGTCACCTCCATCTTTGACCTTGGCTCAGTCCGTTGACATTCACATTTGACTTTAGTTAAGTTCGATCACCTTCATCATTCAACTTTTGACTCAATCCAAATTATATATATATATTTTTACCTCGGCTCAAACCAAGTCATCTTATTTTCTAACTATGGCTAAATCCAAGTCATCATGTTTCAATTTTCCATTCCACCTAAATCATCATTTAGGACCTTTGACCCTTTTCAATTCATTTTATTTTGACCTTCAGTTAGGTCCAAATGATTTCATCTTCGAACCTAGACGTAATGGATGTCTATATCTTTACACGATTTCTATTACATAGAAAATGGGCAAAGATGGGCAACTATAGACACCCCATTTAATCCAGAGTCAAATTATTAGGTTCAATTAGGTTTCATGTCCAAAGGCCCAAATCAGTTAAGCTCAGACCCAGTCTAAGCCCAATTATTTATTTTTTATTTTATTTTTATTTTTATGTTTATGTTTATATTTTTATTTATTTATTTATTTATCCATATGTAAATATATCTTATTTATCTTAATTAATTAATTAATTATTCATTTATTTATTTTTTCTTTCTTTTTTTTATCTAATTTTAAATTTTACTATGCTTTATCTTTAATTTCATTTATCTTTAAATGTTTATGTAATTAGTTTTTTTTAAAGGAAAGTGATAATTAAAAAAAAAAATCAAGTCATTGAGGATTATTTGGCAAAAAAAGTGCTGGTGTTGATTGGTTAGGAAATTGAGGAATTAGGTTTTTATCCAAAGTGATAATCCATTTATTAAAGAAAAATGGTTTGAAGAATTATCCAAGGTTTGAAGAATTTGAAAAGGGATTTTTTGGGATAAGATATATTCAATAATAAGTTTGAAGAATTTCATCTTTATATTGATCAAGCTTGATCATCCCCTATAAATACATAACATTACACATGGCAATGACCACACAAGATGAAAGCAAAAAAAAAAAAAAAAACAATCAATAGTAAAAGGCATAGTAGCAAATACAAAGAGTGTAACAAAAAATTCAAAGAAGAAAAGTAAGAAGAAAGGTTTCTAACAAAGGTTTTTTAGGAAATGTTGGTTTTGAAAATTTTGATTATGCTATTTGAGTGCCCAAGAATCTATAAGAGTTAAATAAGTTTTCTCTGGCATTTTTTTCTTTTAACTTTTTTGGAAAAAATTAGAAAATTTTTAGATTTTGATAAATATTTGAAGTTTTCGATGCCATTTCCCAGTTTTCGATGCCACTTCCCAATTACCGATGATCGATTTTTGCTTCTAAAAAAAGAAGCTATGGAAAAGCGAGAAAGGAAGAAAAGAAATCTAAAGAGAAAAAATGATTTTAAAGGTTTTTGTACTGGTTGAAAAATAATACAGTTTGGAGCATAAAAATACCCACGACCCGCTTGTTTTCCCATTTTTAGATCCAACCCTCAATGCACTTGACCCATTTACTAAAGGTGAATTTCTTGTTGAGTTGATTAAGCCGAGCTGTCTTAGTTGCTAAGCCAATATGCCAAGCCGCATTTCATTCCTATAGTTAAGTTGCGCTTCCAACCTAGTCGAGTCGAGCTGAATTCTTAGTTTTTTTTTTTTTACTTTTTTTTGCTTGATTATTTTTTTATTTATTTATGTAGTTATTTTTATGTGTTTATTTGTTTTTTATTTATCTATTTATTTGTTTTATTTATTTATTTTATTTGTTTTTTTTTGTTCTTTAATCATTTGTTTATTTACTTATTTTGTTTATTTTATTTGTTACTTGTTCATTTGTAAATTTTTTTTATAAAAACATTTTTAAACAAATAAAAATGAACTTTAGTAACATATTATAGACTCAAATTTTTTAAAAAAAATCAATAAAAAATAATATTACCAACATATTTGAAGGTTCAAATTTTTTTAATGACTTATTCAATAAAACCTCCCTACCAACATATTAGAAAGTCTACAATCTTAATTTTAAAAAATAAGGTTATACGATCATATTAGAAAACCTTATGAATTTTCAATAAAAATTAAATTTCAAAAGAAAAAAAAAAAACCTTACCAACATATTAGAGGGTTTGTGATTTTTTTTAAATAATAAAAATTAAGTTTTAAAAGAAAAAAGAAAAATAGTTTCCATAAAGTCTTACTAGCATATTAGAGGAGAATTTTTGACAGAAAATCTTATCAATATATTGAAAAATGTTTATGAAAATTAAGAATTTTTATAAAAATTAGATTCTAAATCTCTGATGATGAAATTCCTAAAAGTGTTGCAAATAACAATCTCTATGTAAATTCCTACGTGAAAAATTCTTTCTAAGTTTTACCAACATATTAGAGAATTTAGAAAAGATTTTCAATACCAAGATTGCCAAAAATTTTGCTATCACAAATAAAAGTTTTTTATTAAATGAATCCAATGACGGAGCCATTTCAATGTGTGACAAATATCTCTTGGAATATTCCTAAAGTGAGAGAATATTCTAAAATTATTACCAACATATTAGAGTAATTTTAAAACAATTTCCAATAACTTGGTAAAATTTTGAAGGCTTTGGATAACACGAGATCAAACTGGTACTTGTAGGAGTATTATAACCTTTTTTACACATAATTAAACTCCCAATCCTAGCTCTAGTTTCGTAGACTAGAATCTACAATTTAAAAATACCTAAGTCAAGCTTGAGATATCTTTTTAAAATGGTACAGATTTAGATAGGTGGTTAACTACACTTATACAAAAAAAAAAAATTGGTGACAACTCCTAAAACCAAGTTTAGCTATAGGTCTATGGATTTATACATTATGAGAAAAGCATTAAGAAGAAACTGGTAAGACAGATTAAAGAAAAAGAATTGTGGATGACCCCAATCCAGGTATACTTGACTATGAGAGAATTACCTAATGATAAGGTTCGAGCTAAAGCCCTGATAAGAAAGGCTCCTCTGTACACTATGATTAACAAAAAATTATATAAGAGATTTTTCAGTTTACCTAACCTGAGATGTATAGATTAAGATGAGGCAAACTATGTCATTGGGAAAATACACAAAAGGATATATGGAAATCACCTCGGATCTTGGCCACTTGGCTATATGGTACTTCGATAAGGTTACTACTGACGAACTATCAAGAAAAAAACAATCGAACTAGTGAGGAGCTATGATAAATGCCAAAGATTTGCTCATATACAACACTTTTCATCAACCAAACTAGTCCTTATCATCAGTCTTTAGCCTTTTATGCTATGGGGAATGGACATCATTAGAACTTTCACCCTGATCAGAAGGTAGAGAATATTTGTTATAGTAGCAATTGACTATCTCAAAAAATGGCTTGAAGCTAAGGCCCTAGCTATAACAAAGGAAGCTTAGGTTAAAAAGTTCATACGGAAGAACATAGTCTACAAATTTGGCCTACCTCAGTCCATAATAATAAATAATGGTAAGTAGTTTAAAAATCCAAAGTTCAAATAATGGTGCTCTAATCTTCATATTTACCTAAAATTCACGTTGGTCAACCACCTTTAGTCCCATGGCCAAGCCAAGTGACCAATAAGGCAATACTAGAAACCTTGAAAAAAAGACTAGATTAAGCCAAGGGCAAATGGGCTGACAAGCTCCCTAGAGTCTTGTAGGCTCTAAGAATGACTACTACAAGAAAAATCCCCTTTCACTTATTATTTGGGATAAAAATCATGGTGCCTGTTGAGATCAGCCTTTCAAGCTCAAAGTTTGAGCTAGGATCAGAAAAAATGAACGAGAATGCCTTCAAAATTAATCCGGACTTAGTAGAAGAACAAAATAGAAGAACTAAAAGATGTAGTTCTTACTAGAATAGTAACTTACCAGTAAAGAGTATCAACTTATTACAACAAAAAGATATGACATAAGATTATAAAAAGGGGCAATCTAGTACTCAAGAACGTTAAGGCCTTAAGAGTAGACGATCGAGGTGGTAAGTTAGCCCCAAACTAGGAGAGCCTTTTCATCGTTAAAGAGGTCATCTATAACACGACTTATAAGTTATAGGATATGAATGATAATCCCATATCTAGGATATGAAATGTTGATAATCTTAAAGTCCACTACCAATAGCTCAAATAAAATCAAGCTCACACTTTGTAATTTAAAAATTATTAAATAAAGTTTATGCTTTGATTACATTTACCATGAAAGCCCTAAGCTCAGGTGATGGCTAAGTTAATCCTGAAATTTCACTAAGTCCCTATAACCGAGCTTATTTATGTTGATTCAAATTTCAAGTTAATTTAATGAACCTTTAAGTGGTTGATTAAATTTTATTAAGTTTAAATCTGAGCTAAATGTTCATGGATTTACCTAAAGACTAATTTATTAAATCAATTTAGATTATCCAAGCTAAAACATAATCCAACCAGGCCATGAAAGTAAAGCATAAAAAGAATAATTGAAACTTAGACAAAAATACTTGTATTCACTGCATTGCTTTATAATTATACAAAAAGAATCAATTGATAGAAGTTGATGGAGTGAATCGATTTAAGGTCTCTTCAAAAAATATGACCTCATACTAAAAAATTTTCAACAAAAATTTAGAACAAAAGAAACAAAAAAGCAAAAAGAACCAAAAGCCCCTCATCTTTTTCAATTATCCCATTTCTTTTCAGTGACAGTAGCAACAGGTCCTTTCTTGGCCTTAGGTGCAAAAGTAGCCTTCAATTCAATGTCCATGGCAGCATCATCCTCATTATCTTCTTCCTCTTCCTCATCAGATTGGATAAGAGATCTAGTTTTGAGATTGTCCAACCTAATGTCGGAGAGGGCGAGGTTCAAGTTGGCAAATTTGAATTACACCTCATCCTTAGCCAGCTTGAAGGTACCGAGGATGTTATTTCTTGAGAATTTAACTTAAAGGTTAGAATATCTCTTGGAGGCCATAAACTCGTTGGTGATCTCCTTCTTACTCTCTTTTTTTTCCTTATCCTCGACCTTTTCCATTGTCTTTTGCTCAAACTTTAGTTCAAACCTAAGCCTTGCAATTTCGACTTAAACCTTGCTGAGCTTCAACTTGGTCTATTCTCTCATAGAATCAACTAAGGCCTTTTCCATTTACACATCTTCTAATTTAACTCTTAGATCATCAGCCCTTTTCTTTTGCTCGAATTATTTCTTATAAAAAATAGTGAGGTTGGATTGTAGGTTGGTGATCACATCATTATTCTTATAAATTTTTTGACCCCAGACCTTTAAATCCTTTTTAGTCTTTAGGATACAAGTTATAGCCATATAAGCGTAATACAAGGCTTGGCTAGAACATAGGTTAGGATGAGCTAGGAGTTTTCATAAGCTTCAAAAGAAAATAGAGCTTAGACTTGAAAAATAGCAAAACTAATAAAAACGATATAAAAATTAAACTAAATGACAACTTACTATTTGAAAAGGTCATGACCTTCGCAAACTTCTTAGCTACATCAACATTCTCCTAGGTGTTCTCACTAGGAGTGTATTCCAAGCCAGTAGAGAACTTTTCCAAGCTGGACCTTAAGATCTGGACCTTAGGGGTTTACCAAAGAGAGAGAAGCCTTTAACCTTTGCTTTTTGGAAAGAAAAAGAGTTGGGACTTCCTAACTTACCGTCACCTTTTGCTTACTTTTGGCAACGATAGGAATCTAAGCTGACAAGCTCGACTTTTGATTGGATAAGGGATTTATTACTTTAGTTCCCCCCGATAAAGGGTTACAAGTTGAATTGACTGCTTTTAGCCCTTTTTGGCCTTAGGCTTATGAAGAAACTTATGGAATTCAAAATATATAGAAAGGTGGGAAAACATCTACAAAACAAGCTAAGAGTTAGAAAAAAATTAACAAAAGTAAATGCCCTACGAGGTTACCTCACACTTACTCTAGTACTTGGACGAGTTTACTAGTTCAAAGAGGGTTAGCTCATTCATGTTTATGACAAACTCTTCTTTTTTGGTGAACTTTAGGATGTCGATCATCATTAATTAAACAAGTTTATCATTAAAATTCTCAAGCTCATTAAAAAATTTTCAAACCTTGGGATCCTTATTTTCATCTTTATTCTTGCTCTCCTTCTTGATGCAAAGGAAAAACAACTTTCAATTTTTTTATTAAGCTCAAGCAGTTAGAAAAAAGTTTTTTTAGCTAGACAAGTTGTGATGTAAAATCACCTCTTATCGTGTGAATGTTTTTTAACAAAGAAGAACTCCTTGAATAGAGAAAGGGAAAAAATAATACATATGTGTTTACAAAAATGATGAAAGCTATTATGTACCAAAAAAAATTTAGGGTGAGCTGAGTGATAGTTAAATTATAAAAAAAAAAAAGCTGACAATAAAAAAATGTAAAGGGAACCTCAAACAAGCCACTATAGAATCCCAATACACCCAGAGCTAGTGACTTTTTAAAGAAGAAATGACCCGATCCTTGGTGTTCGGTATTTATACATTGTATCCTTTTTTTGAAAGGCCAAAATTGTCCCTCAAAAAGCAAATGTGACATATTAGGACAGTTCTTAAGGTTAGCCCTACCTTTTAAGCTTTTTATCACGTCCATAGGGTTTAAACCTAAGGTAATTATAGTGTAGAAAGGGATTTGAGCCAAGCCCTCTAAGTTTAAAGGGGACTTCTCTTTACCCTTTCCTTTCTTGGCTTGTTTTGCCTTTTCCTCTTATTCCTCAAAACTTCTCTCATTATCAGAGCCCTTACTATTAGAAGACTTAAACTCTTTAGCAAGAGCACCATAATGTCAGATAAAGAATAATGATAAGGAAACTCTTTAAAAAGAAAGAAGTAATGAGGGACATTAACTAAAGCTGACTCAAGAAGAGTATACAAAAGAACTAAGGAAGAAGTATGAGGAATAGAAGGCTATAAAAGTTAAACCTTAGAAGAACAAATAGCAGAAGAAGAAGAAAAGTCAACTGGTGAAGTTGAACTGACCTGAAAGATAGAAAATGGAATTGGAGGGTTCTCAAGCTCAAAGTCGATAACATTTCACAGCTTGTCTATGCTCTGAAAGACCCACTCTCCTTTAGCATGAGCATTGTCTTTTACCTTTTTCTATTATTTCTCAGACAATGGATTTAACCAATATGGTATTCACCTATAGTTTTTCCCTACAATGACTAAAGGCACTCTATCATTGTCATCCCCATAATTAAGTCGACTTGAACTACCCTAAAACTCCCTAAATCCCTAAAGCTTGCACTAGTAGACATTATGAAAGGGAGAAAAAAACATATCGAAATCAAAAAAAGAAGAATGGATAAAATAGACAAAACTTTTAAGTCAGAAAAAGGGTGAGAGCTTTTAGGTTGGATAAAACATATCGAATTAAGAGCAAAAAAGCAGCAGGTGAAAAATGAAGGCCCTAACAGGCCATTTATATAGCCAAAGTTCATATCAAATGAACACCCCAAATCAAGCCACATGTTGAACTACTATTAGGGAGAGTATTTTCACCTTTCTAGCTCTATATTTTACTGTCCAAAAGCCAATCTCTTTATTAAATGTAAATTTCATATATTCAAAGGGCAAATCGATCATCTCACCCCTTCAAACTGACTAAATCAGTAGTAAAACCCGGGTCAAACTTATTGAAAAAACTAATTGCTAAGTCATTCCTACGCTAGATATAGGGGTCAACTCTAAGAAAAGACATAAGTCTCATGTCAAATATGCAAGCAAAACCAATTCACTTAAACCTACTTGGCTTAACCTCGGCCCTCTCTAACATAAAAGTATTCACCTAGGTAACCCTAAAACGGATCGGCTATGTGTATAACTCAAAGCATATGCTCAAGATCAAGCTTAGTACCTACACTAATATGCCAGATCGGCATACTCTAGGGTGGCAGAGGTTAAACTTAATAACAGTCACATGCCTCCCGCACTTGACTTTCACCTTAGCCTTATCAACATTCAACCTTGGCAACGTGAGGTCGGATCTCAGGCATGACTTTTCTAAAACCCACGTTTACAAGATTGAGGTTAGATTGGCAAATACGCACACCAAAAAGGTTCAATTGAACACCTACCAATTTGATACTCAGGTTTTTCGGTAGGGGGACAATATGTTAGAGGTATTTTTAGGTCCAATGGGCATATTGGTCATTTTTTTCATTAGAGACTATCAGCAAACAACAAAGGGCCTTTTGAACTTTTGGGCCAACCAACATGAACAATGCCACATCAACTCGCCTACGTCACTATTTTGCCCCACAGACCCCTCACCTTTCATCTATAAATAGAGATATCCATGTACTATTATTCAATTCCCATTCTATTCTTACATTTTTATTTTTCTCTCCTTTTGACCTTCTTTAGACTAACTTCTAATTTGAGCATCAAAGTATAAACGCAATGAGCACTCTCTGTCTTTACCTTTAACTACTCTTTTTCTTTCTTTTCTTATGATTTCAAGGTTTTGACCCTCAGTTCGAAACTTAGCACGAACAAAAGTGATTAGATAAACTAACATGAAATATTCAAAGCTTTGTTTGAGTCTTGACAGAGCAAAGTATGAAATAAAATATTTGAAATAGAGAGGAGTCAATGCAAAATGAGTTGGAAAATTCTTTGGGTAATCCAAAGGGTGTTTGCCTTGTTTGTGCTCAACCTCGTAAAAACAACACTAGCTGAAGAATTGATGGAGAAGAACGAACAAAGGTAGCGATTGAAACTTACCAAAAGAGTAGATTCGATGATTGCACCATCAACGTTTAACGTGACCAGAAGCTTTCTTTCATTATCAAAACACCCCATTTTGGAAACCAGCTCTGTCGAATCCAACCAAACTTTCCCTACGACTGCCAATTTACTCTTTTTATTTCATAATTCTTTCCCAATATTTATTATTCCAACAAAAAAAAAATTAATACCAAAGTGAAAATCCAAAAGATTTTTCAACCTAGTAATGAATTAAAATAAAAACAGGATTAAGTAATTACTTGCATATAAGACATTAAACGAAGCATCCCAAGAAACAGAAGTACAATCTTTGGAAACAACTGAAAAATTGCATAAGTTCTTAAATTCATCATCCCATTCAATTGACTTCCCATTTCCTAAAATTCTTTCACTGCTACGATTCCTTTTATGCCTTGAAGATGATTTATAAAAGGGAAGCAATCCAGACATTGGTCCTTTTCGTACCATTTCAATCAACACGATTTTCTTATTTGCCCCTTCATTAGATAAAAAAATTGAAGCGATACCCTAGCAGAGAACATGAAAACGGAGAGACCAGAGCGCTGAGACACGGAAGCCAATGTCCAAGGAAACTAGGAAAGCCGTTGTGAACCGGCAATCACCTTGACTTGTCGTGATCTTGTGCTCGGAATTACGTGTGGAGCAGCAACTAGGCCAGGATTTATGATTGGGTTGGACAAATAATTTAAGTTAATTCAAAATTTTTTTATTAAAATATAAATTAATTTTAAAAATTACAAATAAATTTGCACATATAACATTTTTTTGTACGTAATTTTTTTTTTTTTTTTTTTTGCAATAGAAACAAAATTTGCATAGCTAAAGTTTATTATATAATTTTTGACAAAGATAACCTAAACACTATTTAGATAAATTATCTTTTATAATAGACACATATATTAATTTAATAAAATTTTACTTAAAATTTTTTTAAAGATGGATATGATACATGAAAGAATGAAATAAAAATTAACATATCTAATTTTATTATTTACTCTTAATTCGTTACTTATCATTTATTTTTACTTTTATTCATTATAATTTGGAGAATAAGAAATGCCTTTGTTCTTACATACAATGAAATGAAGAATGAAAGAAAAAAAAATCTATATTAGTTAAAGATAATTAATTTTTTTATTACTTCATAGTTTATATGTTTTATTTTTTCTGTTTTAAAAAATAGTTAAAATCATTTAAGTAATACAAGTTCCAAGTCTCACTATCCCTACAAGATCCCCTTGTATCAATCTAAACAAATTATTAGGAGGAATTAAAAGTTTAACCATTTCAACTCTTTAAAAGAAATTTACTTCATTCTTTACAAAGTAAAAATATATATAAATATATATATGTTACAATGAAATTGCTTAACACTCTGCGTGTAAATTTTCAATTATTAGATAAAAAATAAAATGTTTTTGTATGAGCCTTAATTTAGTGGGGGCAAATATGATAAACAAGATTTTAATTGGAGCAAAGCTTTGAATATCTAAAACTTTTGAGATTTTTTATAATAAACCCAAAAAAAAATTTAGAACTCAGTGGGGGCAACTGCCCCAATAAGCTTATAGGTAGATACGTCCATAGTGGGGAGTTTCATTGGATTTATATGATATTATGATACATGTATTCATTTATTTATACTACAAATTTTAGTAAGATTGACTTTACTTTGACTTTTTATATGGGTTATCACATGACAGTCTTTGTTTTTTATTTTATTTTAATTTTTAATTTTAATTTTAATTTTTCTTATATATTTTATAAATTATTTTTTAAAAATGGTGTGAAACTCATTTAATATTATTGATTAAAAAATAATTTTTTTTATTTTTTTGAATTAGATAATTTTTTTTTAAAAAAGATACCTATAGAGATGTTCACATATCATCTCAATTTTTTTTTTTTTTTGGTTTTTATAAATTTTTTTACCCAATCTAATAAGTGCATTTTTTAATTAGGGATTTGGTCAAGGATTTTTTTTTTTTAAATTGACATCGGGTTGAAGATAGGCTTATAATGTTCATCTCGCTCTATGTATATATAAAAATATATATTTAGTTATTCATTTAATTAAATATATATACACTATATTAATACAGTTGTTGTTCATTATTTTAATTTAATAAATCTATATGACACTCATTTGACCTTTTTTTTTTTTTTGCAATTTGCTTATTTTTTATTTTTTTAACTTTTTAATTCGATAAATTTTGTAAGAAAAAATCAATGGAGGAAAGGATGATAAACTAACTTGCATTAGATAGGTTTCAATTCCCTCCAGGCTAATAAATTTGATTTTAAAAAATTGGATCGAGTTTTGACTTTTTATAAAAATTCTTTGAGTTTATTTTTTTAATTTTTTTTAATTAGATATAATTTGTAAAAAAGTTAAGTGAAGGTGGCTATGATAAAACAACACCTATCCAATAGATTTTAATTTGCCCAATCCAATAGATGTAGTTTTTAAAATTCAGGATCGAGTAATTTTTTTTTATTGAGAAAATGTTGAAGCTAAGAGTGGAGTGTTTCGTCTTACTTCGAGTATATATAAAAAATCATTTTAGTAGTTATTTAAATTTATAATTATATAAATTTTATCAATAAATATATTATTCAATCTTTTAATTTAATATAAATATTGAATTTATGCATAATTAATATTTAATTTACTTAAAAATAATTTTTTATGAAGATTATACTTAATTAAAATTATTAAATTAATTTTAGATCAATTTAAGTTGAAAACAGTTTATACATATATTTGCTCGACCAGAATCGAGTATTAATAAATCATAACTTGATATCAAAATCTAATTGAATTATTAAAAAAAGTTAGGTTGAAGTTGGAGATCATAAACCATATATAATTTACCCATTGCCATCCTTAAATAAAGGTGTACATGTGGCATCCTATTTAGTTTTTTGTTAAAAATAATTAATGAAGATAGAGATGACAACAAATTTGTATATGATAAGTTTGATTCATCCAATCTAATATATATATATTTTTTAAGTTTGGCATCAGATTAAGATGTTTTTTTAAAAATAAAAATCAAGTCAAAATTAGGATTAAAGTTTTTCCTCTCACCTTGAGTATGTATAAACTTTAGCTACTTTTTTCTTTAAAAAAAAAAATTACCGTTTCAATGGCTATTTTCTTTTTCTAAAAAATTTTTTACATCTTTTTATTTTTTAATAAAATAATTGACTGTTGGTAAGTAGAAGTGAGGAGTCACGTTTGTCTTCTTTTTTTTTTTGGTTAACTTTCCTCTGTTTTTTTATTTTTTCTAACCATTTGGTTTTAAAAAAAAATAAAGAAATGGGTAAGTTTACTTTCCTTTACCAACCCTTCTATCGTCTCTAATACTTAACGCCTTCTACCTTCCATCTTTTCTTTGTTCTCTATTTCTTCTTGCCATCTGCCTTTCATCCTTTCTTTCTTCAACAATACTTCATACCATTTGTCTTCCATCCTTTCTCAATTTTTGTTTTATGAAGATAAGATGAGTTTGGATATAAAAAGTAGATGAAAGAGAAGAAAATTTTAGAGAAATCCAAACAAAAAAGAGCAAACAAGGGCATAACGAAAAGAAGGTGTACCACGAAAGATATAGGGAGAGAAGGATGGGAATACCACTCCTCAAGCTTAGTTTCAGAGAGATAAGACAACAAAACAAAATTTTTTGAAAGGGTTCGGTAGACAGATGCAAAGGGGCAAAGAGAAAAAGGCACTCATCATCTCCTCTACAGCTAACTTTAGATAACATATTAGTGGCTTGATCGATAGCTTGAATAGTTTCAGCTCTGGTGCTAACAAGTCTTGATGGTTAGTTTTTTTTATTATTATTTATTATTTTTAATCTTTTTTAAAATTAATTGAATGGGTTTTTGAGATGGTAGAGAATTAAGAGATAAGTTAAAGGTCATTTAAGCTGAAATTTCTATACTTGTTCTTTTAGAATTTAAGTGTGTGAGTTGTGGCGTCGGTTTGGACGCCTTTTGATTTTCTTCAACCACACAAAGATTGAGACCATTAAATTTTGTTGTTGTCTAGCCAATAGTCAAGTGCTCTCAAGTTTGGCCTTATGCAATCCCCCTGGGACTCACAAGATGTGGAATTTGTTGAATAGCTTTCTACATTGAAAATGGCTCTTAAATATGCTTAGGTAAGCTTCTAAGCATATTAAGTTCTTTGTAAATTTGCATTATTGTTAATGATAATTAGATGGTTTTTTGGGAAAGGTAATTTAGACGAAGTTGATAAGAGAAATAAATTATGCACATAAAGAAAAGCCAACTTAGTTGCAACTACTATTGATGGGAAATAGTTGGAAGGTATCACCATAGCCAATAATATAATGCAATATAAAATAACTTATTGTTCTTTTTAACTTATGTAACAAGTTATGGATATTACAAGTTTTCTCTTTATGCATGTTATTTTACCTGCTTAAATTGTTCTTTTTAACTTATGTTGCCATTTTTAGAAGGATGATGTCTTTTATTTGGTCTTCCTTTAATAGAGAAAACAAGTGAAGATAATGGGCTATTGGATTATGTTTTTTACAAGAAAAAGATGAAGTCTTTTATTTGGACTTCCCTTTAACCTTTCTATAAAACAAGTTATAGATATATAAATTAATGGCAAGTGGCTAGAAAAGTAATGGCACTTTTCTAATATCTACTTATATTTGCTTAGGCAATTGATTTTCCATGGATGTTTCTTGGTAAATTTATTTATGTTGAGTGTTAGTGAAACCCTTTAGGTCGGTATCCTTTTAGTTGAAATAGTTCAAAAAATCTTATTTTAATTTTTAGATGAAAACATCACATTTTATTTGAAAAATTTTTTGGTATCAAAATGGATTTTGAATTTTAAGTGGCCTTGATTGGGAAGTTGAATATCAGATCCAAAATTTAAAAGCCCAAGATTGTATTTATATATTTTTTTAGTTTAATTATTAGTTTTGTTATTTTTGTTATTTTTTTTTAGTCAAAAAAGATAATCGGCCAAAGAGTAAATTTGATAATTTATATTTTCAACGTCTTAGCTTAATGACAAAAAATGTCTTCAAGAAGACATAAGGTTGGGATTTGACTCCAATCTTTCTCTTTTCTTCTTTGTTGTAGGGTTCTATCTTTTTAAAATAAAAAAGAATTGATAATTTATGAGTCCATGACAACGCTCGAGTATCATGCGAATCTTATATATAAATGCTTTAGTTTTAAGGTTACACGTGTTAGTTTTTTTCTTCATTTTGGAAAAAAAATTTTATATATTTTATTATAAAAACATTTTTGGAAATTTTAGCAGCAGCTGAATTGGCCATTGCATTTTAACACTTAAGTTATTAGAGAGCCACATTTACCCACATTTTAAAGTTTAGACCGACAACTTTCAATAACAGGTTACTTTTTTCAAAGTTTTTTATTTTATTTTATTTATTTTATTTTATTTTCATTTGCTTCTTGATAGATTGACAGCGTGTTATCGTTTCATTCTTGATTGCATCTTCCTTCAAAACTTTCTTTTTCTTACAATCAATATTATTCAGTTGCTAATCAAGAAAGATCCATGCTTATATACCAAAAAAGTAAAAAGAAAATTTTAGGCTTCAGGTTAAACTATTCCTTTACCACATAAAAAAAAAAAAAAAAGCTTGACCACACATTAAAAAAAAAAAAGAAAAAAAGAAAAACAAAGTTGTTGGTTCTCTCTAAAAAATTACTTTGCTACCAACTCTCAAACAATAAACTCATATTCTTTCTTTTTTTTTATTCCATTTTTTCAAAATTTTTGTTACTTTTTGATTGATTCCTTGTATTTGTGTTGGGTTTACAAAAATAAAAGTGTATTTTAGGAAATTTGCCTTTTATTTTTTAATTTAAAAAATATTAATCAACTAAAAAATTATTGATATTCTCTGCATTGGCATGGTGCCTTGCCAAGGTTACTACTGTTAGGAATTACCTTAGCTCTGATATCACTTGTTAGATAAAAAGCTTTAATTTAATCACACCAACGGAAGCGAATCCAATCACACTAGTGGAAGTGAAATTAAATAATTAATCAAACACACAAGAGACAACAATTTAACATAATTCAGTCTAACTAACCTACGTTCACGGATGAAAAACAAGATCCACTAATTGTAGAGAGTTAAAACATATATCAAAATGCATCAATCACTCAACAATCAATATCCATAAACCTTTTTAATCTCTTCTAAGTTATAGAGTATTCTCAACCCAAACAAACACATACCTATGTGCACTATTTCAACACAACCAATCACATACCTATATGCTTCCATACATTATACTTATGTGGACCCTTTCAGTCTCCTCTAGTCTACTCACAAACAAACGTATACATCCATAAGACGTAAATCTTCAATAGTCTTATGGGGTGTCTATTCATAAAACTTTACAACTTTCTTACATTTTTTCTCATACCTAATCCTATAGAGATTTCACATATTTATAAACATACAAACTTGCCTATTAAGAATCCATCTCCTTTAAAAATTTTTCTTTTACAAGTCACACTTGCCTATTAAAAATCTCATTTCTTTTAGAATTCTTCTTTTGCATCAAGTAATATTTAACAAATCCTAAACAAATCTCCTATGGGATTTGAGTCATTATTCCTAACAATTACTCCAATAGCAAGCCTTATGTTCTCTGAGGGAGAAACTTACCGAACTCCATTTCTATTTTCTTGACTTTATCAACGATAAAAATCCCACTACTATCTTAGTCACCTATCCTAACATGAAGCATCATTACTGCCTTTAACACACCCATTCTGTTTGGCAGTGATCATTGGTAATGCTCGAGGCTTGTGGGCTACAATTGTCAAAGAATGTTGACTTTGGTGTTTGGGATTTTATGTTTACTCAAGGTAAATTCAATAGCAACTCTATCAGTGTGTTCTCAAGGAATTTTATTACACAGACGGAGCATGAGCTTGACTTGGTCAAAGACAAGGAAAAATTCAGGATGGCCCAAGGGTTTGCGCATCTTAAGACATTTTGTTGATTTCACTTCTCGCGCTGTTACTGTGGAGTGTGATGTTCTTATGATTCATCACTGAGATTAGATTTTGTTTATCGAAAGTTTAAGTAATAAGTTTTGAGAGAAAAAAGTGAGGTTACGTGGACCGTTAAATGCATGAGTGTTGAAGTGTGATTGTTAAATCAACTGCAGCAAGCATTCCTCAAACATTTTTAACAAGTGTGATCATAGCATTTTTTTTTTTTAATAGAGCTCACTCTTTCTTTAAACTTTTAACTTTTTACATATATTTTTAATTTTATAATTTAATTACAAAATATTTTAAAGTGGGATTGTAGACACTAATTTTGTACGGATTTCGATTTAAATTTTTTAGTTTTATCAAGTTCGCGGGCCAAAGCACGATTTTTTCTTCGGGCCTAAGCCCCTGTTGTTGTTTTATTTTTATTATTGTTTTTATTTATCAAATATCATTTATTAATTAAATATTAAAAAAATACAAAAAACAAACAAATAAATAAAATAAATAATAAGCTAATAAAAGAGCAAAAAGCAGGGGGTTAATGCTAGTGAATGTTGTGCACGTCACCACTGCCAGCCCTTATCTAATCCCCTTACTAGAGCACTATAGCCTCATTAGCACCTCTAAACCACCACACCAAAAGCCCCATGCCCTGTCAATCTTAGATCTTTACAAAACCAATTTCAACTCTAATCAAAGGAAGCATCGATCCCTCTATCCCTTGGAGCTTCTGCGTTCTACCCATAAGCATCGACCCCATTCAACCATTACTAGATAACAACCCCACTATTGATTGAAAAATCCACCCCAAGAATGAGCTTTCTCTCACATCTAAACCTTAAGCCTCTATGCATCTTACAATACCATCTCTAGCCCGCCAAGTTCTTCCATTACTTACAGTCCCCATGCTAAACAAACACCAAAAAGAGACGCACCCCAAAATAAAAATAAAAAAACTACCAGAAAGAAAAAAAATTCACTGTCCTCCTCGATCCGACGATGAACCCAGCATTAAAGGCTTCTTGTAAAAAAAAATCAGTTTAGCTTTTAGTTAAAAAAAGAAAAAAAGAGAGAAAAGGTTTGACCAGACTCTTAAGGTGCGATATAGGACATTTCGATGAAATTCAGGTAAAACTAGGTCCAGATCTGGAAAGAAAAAGGTGAGAGGAGTTTGTGGGTAAATTTTATGATTTTTTAGCAACCTGATCAACAATCGACAACCATCGACAATAGAACAGATGGCAGTCGGTGCAGTTGTTGACGACCTACCTTTTTCTTTTTTTGGCTCTGTTTGGGATAAGAAGATTTTTTTTTTTTTGAAAGAGGGGTTCAAATAAACAAAAAAAAGGGTTATATATAAGCTAACTAAACCCAAAATGATGTCATTTGGAAAAAGGCCAAAACAATGTCGTTTTAGCAAAACAAAAGGATCTGCGTGCTATCCCTGACCCAACTTGAGGTTTGTAGGCCCGACTCATGATCCGTTTCTGCCTTAGCTTAAAATTGATCCAATTAAATCAGTATTGAATCGTTAGAAAACCAATCTGAACCGTTGAACTGTGGAACCAATTAAACCGACCCAAACCAATGTTAACTAGACCATTAACCAGTCCGTTCAATTTTTTTAAAATTTTTTATATATTATATTTATTTTAAATTTTATTATTAATATTTATGCATAATAAAATGAGTAAATTTACTAGAATAATTTTTTTTGTTTTTTTATAATAATAATAATAATAAATAAATAAAAGAGAATAATAAAAAATACAAAAAATTATAAAAATAAAAAATGATTGATAATAGTAATAAATTTTTTCTTTTCTCTACCTAGATGTTGGAGGAAATCAAAACATTCTTTTAAAAATAATTTCATCTAGATGCTGGGGAATTATAAAAAAAATGTAAAGAAATATATAATAATAATAATAATAATAATAATAATAATAATAATAATAATAATAATAATAATAATAATAAATTTATAACATATATATAAAAAATTTTAATTAATTTTTGAAGATCATAAAAATCGAACTTGTTTTTGAAAATTCGTCTACATGTTATGAATTTTTAGAGATGTTAGTTTTTTAAAAAAAATAAAAAATTTAAACCCTTTAAACCCTAAAACTAAAACTCTAAACCTTTCAAACCCTAAAATCAAAATCTTAAATCCTTCAAGTCTTAAAACCTTAAGCTTATAAATCTCAAACCCTAAAACTAAAACTCCAAACCTTAAAACTCTAAAGTCAAACCCTAAAATCCAAAATCTCACACCCTGAAATCCAAAATTTTTAAATCCAAAATTTCAAATTTGGCACTTAACCCCGAATTATTATCGAAAAATCATTCAAACTTTAAAAACTCGATGCAAAATCCTAAGGATACATGTGAAAATCTAATTCAAAATAATTTGTTCTCGAATGTCATCTAGATGATAGGGCATTTAAGAAACTTTATTTCATTATATCTTTTATGCTAGCCTTAATTCGCTTTAACAATGGAATAAATAAAAAATATGTATAATGGGATCTTAAATATAAACAGTCATACCTAAGCTCTGCTTAGATGTTGAAAAGTCAGAGTGGTCTCATTATACTTAAGAACCAAACTTTAAAATTGCATTTTATCACTTTACATAAATTCATAGGCATACATATGTTATCATGTTTTGGGGGCAATTGTTTGCATTTCTCTGTCTTTAATTTTTATTTACTACTTGATGATAAAATATTTTATAAACAAGGGCAACACATTTTTTTAAAATTATGATATTATAAAATAAAACAAAAATAATATTTTCAAAAGAAATAATTATTAGTACTCTGCCTAGATGTGAGAGAATTACTAATAATTATCTTCTATAAAAAGTGTTATTTTATTTTAAGAAATATTGTGTAAAATCTTAAGTGAAAAAAGTTATTTTTAAATTCTACTTAGATGTTGGAGAATTTTAAGATAATTCTTTAACTTAAAGATTTTTTCAATATTTCTAAATAAAGAGCTTTAGCAAAATATTATTTTTTTTAAATGAAGGGGATTATTATTAAATTTCAAATTAAAACCATTTCATCCAACACTGAAAATAGCGCATAATTAATTTGCACTGATTTATGGGTGTTATGGGGTATTAATCTTTCCCCATACGTAATCGACTCTTAAACTTAGAAGCTATTTTCGTAGACCAAAAATTTATCTTTTGATAAACTTTAAACTCGTTTTTCTAATTTTATTTAAAAGATAAACTTTTAAATGGCCAATCACTTCTTAAAAAAAAATTGTGACAACTCTTTTTTTTTTCTTGATTTTAAAATTTTTTACGTCTGACGATCTCAAAACCGTTACGATAGGGATCTACTTTTTTTTTTCGTTGGGCTTTTTTTTTTCATTATTTGACTTAAAATTTTTTGTTTTTAATGTATTTTATTTTTCAATGGGCTCATTATTTCGTGTGATCCTTTTTTATTTTTAATTTATTTTTTAATTTTTCTTTATATTTTATTTTATAAAATTTAAAAGCAGACCCACAAAATTTTTTTTCTTTTTTTATTTGTCTTGTCCATTTTTTTTACTTTTTATGTACTTAGTTTTTTATTTCAATTGGATCCATTATAATTTGAAAGATCCAATTATTTTATTTTTATTAGATTTTTTTTTTTTAAAATTTTGGCAGCGTATTTCCTTTTTATTTATTTTTTCAAATGTTTTATTAGATACTAAATTTTTTATAGTTTCTTTTTAATAGAACTTAATTAAATTTTTTTATATATTTTTAAACTCACGTGATATTAATAGTACGCTATGTGTATTTTTTCAATCATATTTTTTCTCATTTTTATTTTTTATAATTTAATAAATTATTTTTAGATTTTATTTTTTACTATCTCACTTGATATCATAGATATAACACATGTCAAGTAATTTAATTCTTTTTTTGCATTTTTTTTTTAGTTTTTTTCCTTATTTATAATTTTTTCCTTTTTTCTTAATTAATATTTTAAAATATTTTAAATTTTTTAAAAATATTAGGCCTATTTGATGTTATTATTAAAAATATATTTTTAGTTGCTTTTACTGTTTTATTTAATAATTTTTAAAAAATAATATTACCGGAGGTGTTAATAGCACATCTTTATTTTATTTTTTTTTTGTTTTTTTTTAAATTAATAATATAAAATTTTCAAAATAAAATAATTATTGCTCATGTTATGTGCCAACACTTTTTCTTTTTTGCTTTCGTTATTTGTTCATTTTCTCAAGTTTTTCTTTTTTTTATATTTAATAAATATTTTTATATTTATATTTTTTGTTATGAGTATGGTCAATGTTATATTAAATAGTGTAATGCCCTTGCTTATCTGCGACTTTTTTCTTTATAAAAAAAATTATTAATAAATTATCAAAGAAATATAATAATGTAAGTATTAAGAAAATAACAAACAATTTGATTCAAATATATTTCCAGTCCATATTAAGAACAATGTCCAAAATATAGAAAAACTAAGATCAAAGTAAGTATTAAGACCAATGTAAGTACTAAGATGAACCAAATTATTTGTCCTTAAAAAAAATGAATAACAATGTAAGCATTAAGAAAAATGACTAACAATGTAAGCATTAAGATGAAGTGGGCAAGCCATATGTATTTAAGTTTCACCCAAATTTGACCCAAAAAAAAAATTAAACTATTACAAAGGACTTTCATTATAACTGTAAAACTTTAAAGTAAAAAAAATCCAAATTATCAACTACAAAAGGAAAAACCAAAATAAACAACAAAAAAAAAAAATCAATTTGGAATTAGAAGAAAAAATAAATTGATGAGATTAGGTAATAACCTGTGAAAGCAACAGTTGATAAAATATGTTATGGCATGTATTAGATTTGTTATAGGATGTATCTAGAAGAAAAAAAAGATTGAATGTATAGATTTCATATAATTAAAATCAATCATAATAGTTCAATTCAAATGGAAAGAAGAAAAAACTTGAACAATAAATAAAGTTATGCAACTATTACAGCCACCAAAATAATATCATTTCAATATTGGCCAAAATGAGTAACAAAATCCAAGTAGTATATATTGAGTAACATGAAGGTCAAAAGCAATGCAAAGAAAGTTTTTGAATTTGATTTATGTTAGTACCCTTCACCATAATATAGCTAAGTATAGCAATAAATTCAAAATGGAATTAAAAACTAAAAATAAAATATTTGATTAAAAGAAATCAACACACTTTAATTCAAGAATATGGTGCATTCAAATAACAAAGAATAAAATTAATTTTCGAGAACTACACTAACAAATCAATCAAGGATAGCAATTGAAATCATATAAAAAAATTATCTTAATCTAAGTAAAGATAGATGTGGGAATTTTGGACTTACTGGTACTGGAGATTTGATTTAGTGCTACAATGATAATTTCATTTTTTATTTTTCAAATAGATTTTGCAATATCACTTGCATGACTGCTGAGTTGTGGGCCATAAAGGATGGCTTGCAAGTTATTGCTAGCCTTGACTTTCTAATATTATTTTGGAAACTAATTCAGTAATTCTTAAATGACCATTCATTTTTAAAATTTTTGTCATAATAAAGTCATTCTTTATGCGCCTTTTGAAAAAACCATTCTTTATGTGTTATTAGATAATTGAAGGTGTTTTACGAATAAATTGTAAGTTTAATTGATAAATGATACATAAAAAAAATTATTTTGCTGATATATTTGCCAAAAATAGAGCAACCAAGTAGAGGCTTTTATGTTTATTTTACTACATTTGAGTTCATTATATTAAATCTGTTGATAGACAATTCTCAAATAAACACTAAAACAAAATGTAATCTTAAACAAATAGAAGTAAATTAAAATATTTACAATATCATAAAAAATAAAATAAAAAATATCATCAAATAAGGAAATACATAATAAAATTTTAAATAAAAAGGATATAGCATGGAACAACAAAATAGAAAGCTCTAAAAGAACTAAAATATCTGAAATTTTTAATTGAAATTATTGTCTTTTCCTGCAAAAAATAAAACAATAAAATAAACTAAAAGCTCATATAAACAATAAAAAATTAAAAATATATATCATAAAAAGAAATAAAATAATGAAATATAGTAGTGCTCAAACACTACTAGCATACCCAGACAACTCCATGGGAATCACATCAACCAAATTTTCCAGCAACTTCATCTCTCTAAACTTTTCATCTTTCATATCAAACAACAAAACTCAGTTTTTAACCTTGTCCATTTTCTTCTCGTAAGTGGTCCAATGCACCTTTCTATTCAAAAAATAAGGGTAGCCTTCATGTATGGATACCACTACACCCCACTATCACCATTTCTCTGTTTTCTCAATAAAAACCCAACAATTTGGAGAAAAACAAAAAAACATATAGCATAAAAAACATGGAAAAAAAAGGAAAAGGAAAGGAAGGGTCTAAGAAGAAGAGAGATAAAGAAATGGAAGAAAAAAATTGAATTCTGTTTTTCTATGGATTTTTTTGCTCTACTTTTTTTTGTTCATTTTCTTTCACTATCAGTGTCCTTTCCTCCTTTTTTGATATCCTTCTTAAGCTTGCTGTCCATTAGTAAAAGTCCTAAACCTTCTTCCCTAATTTCTTCCTTTTTTTTTTTTGTGATAATATGCCACTTGTGTCTTCACGAAAAATAAATTCAAACACGAAAAATTTACAAAATTAAAACAAAAGACAAGTATGAAAGATTTTTAAAATTTTTTTAATATAAAAGATGCCGGATGTTAAGTTCAGGATCCTTTGAAAATTTTTTATTTTACATGCAAAAAAAAAAAAAAATCAAGTTTCTTTCAGATCCTTTGGGGATCCTTTTAATATAGCGTTGTATAGATAATTTAAAATATCTTTTTATATTTTTATAATTAGATAATTTTGTAAAAAATATATATATTAGCGGACAATGACAAAGGAGTTTCTGCTAAGGTATTGCAGGATTCAGGAAATTTGGTTTTTTAAGGGAATGACTGCAGAGTAATGTGGCATTGTTTTTGCTCATCCGTCCGATGAGCTTATTTCGAACCAGGAGTTTAGCGAAGGAATGAGACTCATAAGAGATCCTAGCCCCAGTAACTTGAGCTAAAATCAAGTCTAGCGACATGATCCTCTTTCAGCAGGTTACTCAACTCCACAGCCCTATTGATCCATGGGAAAGGACACACGAAGAAACATTAACAAAAATCGTGATAAGGTCACTTTAGCAACTCTTGATGCGAATTCCTGGAGTTTCTTTGATGCAAGCAAAGTCTTGCTGTGGCAATTTAAAATATCAGATCCTATTGATGCAAATGCCACTTGGATTACAGTGTTAGGTAGTGATGGCTTTATATCTTTCTTCAATCTCCATGCTGAAGGGTCCTCTCGAACAACAAAAATTCTAGATGATCCGTGCAGCAAACCAGAAGCTTGTAAGCCATATTTTGTTTGTTCAGGACCTTTGGGCAACACCAAGTGCCAGTGTCCATCAGCGCTAAGTTCAGGCGCTTGCAAAACACGTATTGCCTCTCCCTGCAGTCAGGTAAAGGATTCCGTAGGTTTTGTAGATTGCTGAAACTGGGCTTAATTATTTTGCACTTGGCTATGTTTCTCCCTCTTTAAAAACTAATCTGAGTGGTTGCGAAACATCTTGCCTTAATAATTGCTCGTGTATGGCTATGTTCTATGACAGTAGCTGGGGGACTTGTTTCCTATTTTACCAGGTTGGTAGCTTCCAAAGCTCTGAATAGCAGTTTGATTTAGTTGCTTTTGTCAAGATGTCACACAATGAAAATGGTGGAGGGGATGGAGGAGGCACAATACGCTTCTCATTTGTTGTGATTATCGCTGTTTCTTCAGTACTCGTCATTTTTGGCCTACTTTTTCTATCATAATACTACAAGAAAAGAAAAATATGCCAGAATCTCCTGATGAGACTTCAGAAAAGGATATTTGTTGGAGAGTTTAACTAGGATGCCAACTCGTTTCACTTACAATGACCTTCGGACTACTACAAATAAGTTCTCTGTTAAGCTTGGGCATGAAGGATTTGGCTCAGGATACCAAGTAACTCTTCCAGATGAAACTCAACTGACTGTGAAGAAATTGGAAGTCATTGGTCAGGGAAAGAAAGTATTACGAGATGAAGTTGGTATTATCGGCAGTTTCCATCATTTCCACCTGGCCAGGTTGAAAGGCTTCTGCACTGAAGGAAGCTATTGACTTCTTGCTTACAAATACATGGCGAATGGATCCTTAGATAAATGGATCTTCAAGAGAAACAGAGAAGAACCCCTGCTGGATTGGGGAACAAGATTCAATATTGCAGTGGGAACGGCAAAAGGGCTAGCTTATCTCCATGAAGATTGGGATTCAAAGATTGTGCATTGTGACATAAAGCCAGAAAATGTATTGCTTGATGACAATTTCTTAGCCGAAGTCTCAGATTTTGGCTTGGCAAAGCGATGCCTCGAGAACAAAGCCATGTTTTCACCACTCTAAGGGGCACAAGGGGGTACCTTGCACATGAGTGGATCACAAACTATGGAATATCAGAGAAGAGTGATGTTTACAGCCACGGCATGCTGCTGCTAGAAATCATTGGTGGAAGAAAAAACTTCGACCTGGAAGAATCTTCAGAGAAATCTTACTTGCCATCCTTTGCTTTTATGATGTTAGAGAAGGGAAGCCGAGAGATATCCTTGATTCACGGCTGGCTATAGAAGGGGAAGATGAGAGAGTTTATACTGCTATTAAAGTTACATTATGGTGCATACAGGAAGATATGCATTTAAGGCCGTCAATGACCAAAGTTGCTCAAATGCTAGGTCTCTCCCCATTTCCAGAGCCGCCGATGTCTTCTCCATTAGGTTCTCGCCTTTATTCAATTTTCTTTAAATCCATGACCATGAGTGGAGAAGGCACATTCTCAGCCTCAGCACCATCAGACTGCAAGAGTGATGCTTATCTTTCAGCTGTGCGGCTTTCTTCTTCCATCATCCACAACACCTCAGCTTCAAGTAAAAGAAAAAACAAGTAGGATTCACTTTTTTGAATTCTTATTTTAAAAACATTGTCCTGAATTACAGGAAAAATTCGCCATTGCAGTTTGAGTAAGAGGGGAGGGCTAGCGTTTTCAGCAACGCTGCCATTTCTTCTTCCTCTGCTTGAATTTGTTGACAATGTTGAAGCTAAGGCAGTTCGGTAAGTTCTAAGTAATGCAAAATTTTTAAAAACAAATCCTTATAATTTATTGAGTTTTTTAATTGACCTTTTAAATTTTCAATTTGTCAACGGTATTTTTTTATTCAAATTGAAGGTCAGGTGAGAGTAAGTATCTGCGTATAAAGGAAGAGAAAAGTATAGTAACCAAGGGAAAGGCTGCTGGTGTTCTTCGTTTAGCATTTCACGAGGCTGGAACCTTAGAAATGGAAGAAAATTCGGGTTTCAAAATGTGCCAAATTACTTATAATAGGAATTCGAAGGATTTAAGTTTGGGTTTAATGTTCTTGAATCCAATTGAATTCTGGCTTCTTGCATGTTAATGTTTGTTTATTAAAAGCTTTTTAAATGATGAATTTACTGTTATTTTTAATTGTTCTTGCAGGTAGTATGAATGGTTCTGTAATTTATGAGCTCGAAAGACCCGAAAATACCGGCCTCAAGAAGTCTCTCAAGGCATTCCCTTTTTTTCTCTCTTTCTACTTCAGATAAAAGTTATGTATTTATATGTACTTTTGGCTTTTGCTTGCCTCCTAAATTCTAGTAACACTTCAATGGATGCATTCTTCTTTAGATTCTAGAGAGAGCAAAGAAAGAAGTAGATGCAATACAATCAGGTTTTTCTTTCTGAAATATCAGATGAAAAGATTTTGACATAAATCATGGTTTGTTACCCTGCTAAGATGTTGCGGATTTTTTTTCCCTTTTTTGGCATCATGGGCAGACATAATTGGTGTGGTTGGAGCTGAAGTAGTTTCGGTTTGTGGAGGTCCGAAAATCCCTGTTGCATTAGGCAGACTAGATTCTGCGTAAGCACCTAGCTTCGACCTTATAGAATGAGACAGCTTAAATAACAGAACTTGATAACTGGTTAACTAGGTATTTAAGGATGTTTTGCCAAGATAAAACCTCGACACTGCAGTTGAAAATGACTAAATGAGTATAAGGTTATTTCCTGACTCTGTATTATTACCTGATAATCTTAACTTTTAGTCCCTGCAGCAGTGCAGCTTGTGGCATCCACTTGAGATTTTAGTGCCCCATTACTGATGGAAAGAGTTCAATGTAGAGAGCTGGATCCTGAAGGAAAGCTTCCCCAAGAATCTCTGGATGCTTCTGGCTTAAATCAGTGTTTTCAAAGGAACGGCTTCCCATGAGTTTTTGCTAGTAAACATCCTTTTTCATTTTTGTGCTCCATGTTTTCAGCTGTTTGACATCGATAAATCAATTCTTCATGATTTTATCTGGATTTTAAATCATCCACAACATAGCTTGCTTTTGCCATGATATGTAGATATTCTAATACGAATGAATGGATCCTCCCAATTGAAAATTGATTTTTTTTTTCCATTAAGAACTTAAAATTTTGGTTAAATAGAAAATAATTTTAAAGACATGGGTAAGAAATTTTGACAGCTATTATCCATTTGAAATTAATGGAGTCATGACTTAATTGTAAACATGCTGTTTGAAGAAATACATGGCATGTTGTTCTCTTTTTGCACAGCACAAGAACTAGTTGCTCTATCTGGTGCTCACACTCTTGGCAGCAAAAGTTTTCAAAGTCCAGTTACTTTTGATAACTCATACTTCAAAATTCTTCTGGAGAAGCCATGGAAGTCTTCAAGTACATAATTCAACACTACTCATTCATATGATATCTTTTATTTCCTTTAATCATTTTCCTTGTTTTCCATCCAATAGACTTGAGATGTTGGCTTTGTAAAAATGCTTGATGCTCGAGATATTCAAAATCATAGTTGCCAGTTAATACTAATATTTTCTATGAAGGCACTTTTATCCTTTGTATGCTTCACTTATTCACAAAAATAATAGTGCTAAATGATACCTAAAAGAGTGGCCTATAATAAGGATTTGAGCTGGGCACTCGTTTGCTTAAAGCATCAAGTGACTCTTTCTTTTATTTTGAGTACTTAGTGAATTGCTGATAATTTATGTCCTGTTACATAAGTGTTTCTGCTCTGATTATAGTTTTTGCATGTAGCTGGTATGTCGAGCATTATCGGACATCCTTCAGATCATGCCATTGTGGAGGATGATGAATGCTTTAGGTCTGTCTTTGAAAATCCTCTTAAATTGCTATTTAGTTGCTACCCTGTATCATGAAATTTTCTTTTCAATAGAGTTATTATTATGCCTAATTTGGGTTTAGGGGTTCTCTGGTAAAGAACATTTAATGCAATTCTTGCTGGCCAGCCAACATGGGGGGACAAAGGATGGATGGTCGTTTGGGAAGAACACATGCATGCATTTAAAAGATTTCGTTGGTGTACTCAACTAAAGGAGAGCTCATTTTATGCCACAGGTGGATCACAAAATATGCAGACAATCAGAATATGTTCTTTGAAGATTTTAAGTATGCTTACATTAAACTAGTGAATTCTGGTGCAATGTGGAAAAGCAAGTGATGATTTTTGGAAGAACAACATTGTGTTTGTTTCTTGTCTTCTTGATTAAATTAGGATACAGCTATGTTCACATAATGTAACTATATGAAAGAAATGTGTTTATGTTGTTAGATGCGATGGATGAATATCAAAAGGATTGTCATTTATCATTCTATATTAGGTTTTGAGAGCAGTTAAAGACGCCTTAAAATGGAGCCATAGAATGTTTTAATTCAGAAAATAAAGCTTGCCAATTCAGTGCATGGCTCTTTCTGTTTCTTTGTGCTTTCCAGCACTGCGAATTTATGTCTGCTATTGGGCTTATGTCAGGCCTTTGATAATGTCTCTCAGGTTAGTGGGCTCTACAATGGCAGTTATTTTAAGCCAGGACTATAAAGCCTATACTACTAGTGCTGCCAAGCAAAATTTAAGTTCTAACTTAACTTCAATGGCTTTGGGATTGCTTTGGGCTCTTCTAGCGAGATTCTCATCCTGAATTTGCAGATCTTCAAGAAACAAATGGCCTAAACTTTAATTGAGTAAACCTTTTATCGTATCATCCAAAATATTATATTGATATTAAATTTTATATAAAAATTATATATCATAATTCGTACTAACATAAAAAATATAAAATATATTTTTTAATTTTATTAAATTTATTAAATTTATTTATAATTTATGCTAAAATTTTAAATCGTATTATCTTTGTGTCTTTTATTTATATTATTTTTGTAATATATCATTATATTGTGTTTTAGATTATCAAATTTAAAATTAAGAACCTTGAAAATCTTATAACTCTAAACTCTCTTAAAACTCGCTGTTGGAGCATAGGGCTAGTAAATTTCACATGCAACTAATGCAATGTAACGCAGTTATATGATCCGTGATGACTAATAATCAAGCATAATTTTCCAAAGAATAGGAACAAAGATTTGAGATAAAGAGGGAGAGATATAGACATTGATAAAACTGTAGAAAAAAAAAATGCATGTGCTGGACCGTTGAACCACATCTGAAATTGAAGCCACTAAACAATGATATACATCCAAATTTTGTACTGCACTTTTTGTGACTCTTTTGTTGCCTGTGGATTTGGGTCAATTTTTTATACAAAAAAGACTAGTTTAAAGATAAAGGAACGAGGTTGTAAATACTGTAATTTTAACTTTAAATAAATTAAATGTCATTTTTTAATGATAATTGCATAAAATAACTTAGTTAAACTTTAAATTCTTTGAGTCAACTTTTTTTTTTTTTTTTTGAAATTATTTTCATAATCAAGTATTATATTTATATAATTAACGATTATATCATTACATAATTAGCAAATAAACTATAACTTAATTAAATAAAAAAAATCAACGGAAATTGAACATAGGATCTTAAGTTAAGCTTCAAATATGTAAAACTCTGCTCCCATGTCTTAATCTTCCAAACTAACAGGCAGTAGTATTTTATATCAACATTTTGGGATTTGCTGTCAAAAGAGGTTATGCACGTGGGAATCATTGCCTAATACAATTCAGATTTTTTTCTTCTTCTTTCCATTTAGGTATAGAGATAATTTCCTTAAATATGTTTATTATTTTCCTTTAAAAAAGTTATAATTAAGGAAAAGATGGGGAGACAAAGGAAGAAAGCATTATTATTCTCCCTGTATTATCTGCTATGGTCCCTCCCCATCCAATTTTCACATAGGACAGGTTATGAGGGACCAAAGTCCTAACATTTGATGTCCCTCGAAAAGACACCGACTTCTCCGAGCTTTTCAAACATTGATATTCATTATGCCTGAGAAAGTTTTTTTTATTTTTTCCTTTTCCTTTTTCTTAGATTATATTTCCACCACCCAATGCTTGTATTCTCTACTGGTTTTATCGCTATCTTTTTGTTTTCTCTTTTCCATGAAGCTGCTTGTTAATCGGTGGATATATAGTTGTACTCTTTATGTAAGGATTTTGATCGGGCTCATGTTATGTCTGGATTTGATAGTTTATACACATAATTGATCAGCTCTAAATATATAAGATATAATTTTTTTTTCAAATAATCAAAGGAATGAAATATATTGTACTATATATTGAAATTATGCTGTTATATTAATGCATAATTAGGATTCATTTAAGTGTTCGAATCTTAACTTTTTAATAATAATAATAATAATGCAAGATTATATAAAATGTTGAGTAGTATAAATTTATTAAAAATGTGTTAGACTATGTAAACCAAGGAAATGCTGTGTTATACAACCTAACACTAACAAAGTTTTAAAGATACAAATGGTAATGTGATGTTTTAAATAGTTAGGAAAGAGTCATCTTACCATGTGGAGAGAGAATGGATAAGCCTTCTTAATGTAGCATTTCATATGACAATTATGAATCATGAAGCTTCTTTTGAACTAAATAAAATATGTATGTACTAATGTATATATAATTTTTATATCCATCACACTCTCCCTTTCATTTTTGTTTATTTATTTTTCTTATAGACTCGTGTGAGAAGAATGCAGATACTGTTAAAAATAGAAAGAATGAAAAAAAAAATGTTAGAATTAACAATTTTAGATGTAAGCGATGATATGACAAAAATAATATGAAAAAATATATAAAAATGATATTATTTAAAATTTTAATAATATGTATATAGATTTAGTAAAAATAAAATATTTTATATTTAACATGTCAACATTAATTTAATATTATAATTTTTACATTTATATGTATTTGATAGGAAACAAAAATACACAAATGCACAAAAAATTAGTCCATGAAGAGGATATTAGGCTATGCAGGCAGGCATCACAGCAGCAAGGGGTGGCTACAGCCTACAGTCCTTAAAAAATTCCCTTTTAATCCCCTCTTGTGAGAGAATTCTTAAGGAAACTCTTTTCCACACTTCTGTCATTTTCCTTCAATAATTTTCCTTTCCTACTTGCTTGCCATAATTTACTCCTAATAATTATTTCGGTACACATACATCCGTATAAAAACCTTACTGGCCAGAACATGCTTTTTCTTGATGATAATCAGCATGCTTTTGGGGATATTATAGGTTCTCACATTTTTAGCTTTCATTGCTAATACAAAGATGCCTTTTCACTAAAAAAGATTCCCCTTAATGCTTGCATATATGTTTTAAGGATATGGTATTTTTCTTTTTCCATTTGGTTTTGTTGGATTGATCAAACCAGTTATGTATTGTTCGTCGAGATTGTAATTATCTGGGTTGACGTACCAAGAAATTAAAAGAATTGAAAAAAAGAAAACCTTGAAACCATTTCTTTAGGTTCATCAAGATGCAAAAACATGAAACATTTTCCAGCTACCAATTGGCAGTGTTTACGATTAGCCAAGCAACTGGTTAAGAGCAGCATGAAAATCCAAGACCTAAACTGAACGGCTAAATAAACAATTTAAAATTAAACCTTTGCGTGATTATTCAATTCAATATTAAACATTTTATTTTATACAAATAACAATAAAACGTGAACAACTTGTAATAATTTAAGATTTTTTTATACAAAAAATTTTGTATGAAACGCACGCGATGTAATATAGCATCAAAGGCTTAATATTATGTTGACTTAACTTTCTTTTGCTGATTTAGCTATCTAGTTGGCACAAATAGTTTTTCACTTTTGGTTTTTTCCACTCTTCTACCTATCATTTCATTCTCTTTCTCTCACAACCACTCTCCCTTATTTTTCAAATCACATTCCTCTAAAAAATATAAGATATGAATCCTAAACATACATAAGAGTGAATTTTATGCTCTTATCGTAGATGAATGAATTAGTATCTAAAAGTAGTTTCAATTAAAATTTTTTTCTCAGCAACATAGCAACTCTGCTACAAAAACAATAAAAAATAGATAAGAACAGAGACAAAGCAAAAACAGAATCTATTATGAAATCATTGTGTGAACGAAACATATGCATATAAAACTGCTGTCACTTTGATTCAAATCAATACTTTTTCACATTTTTCATAAATGTAAGACTCTAGGGCATTTTTCTTACATGGTTTGTTCCATTTTCAAATTCCGTTGCATCAACCAATATTCTTTCTTTTTAGTTTTAGCGAGCTTAGCCCTTTTCATACCATCATAGATACTCTCGTTAATTGAAATTTCCAACCTTCTTATAACTCTTCATTTTCTTGCTACACTAACCCACATAAAGTAAAATGAGTTTCAAATTAGTAGAAAATATGTTGAAATAGTGAAGAGTTTTCAGTAAAAAGTTATGGGTATTTGAAAAATCAAAAGATTGAAAGGCTATATGTATTTGAAAATAAAAAATGGTAGAAGGCTATGAGTATTTTAAAAAGTAGAAGACTAGAAGAAAGTGGAGAGAAAGATAGTAGAGAGAAGATGAAGAAAGAATGAAATTAATATTGATTTTTTAATTTAAAAATTTTTTTTTATCTTTTACTAGTCAACTTTGTTTTTTTACCAAAATTTTTATTTTTTTACCATCTATTTTTATTAAAAGAGTTAATGACGTGTGCGAGTTAATTTCGTTAAAAAAATTTTAAATTATTATAAATCGATAATACTTAATTTTTATTTATATAAATTAAAATATTTAATTTGAATTGAATAATCACGCAAACGATTAATTTCAAAGTGATTATTAAGCCAAACTGAACAATGGCACAAGTTAATAGAAAAACTAACCAAAATGATTTGGGGCACCAAAAGGGACCCAATTCAAAGGTGCAAATACTAAGGAATGTACTAAATAACCAGTGGCAGATTTTAACTTTTAATTTTAAAAGGGTCAAAGTAATATTTTATAATAATTTTTTTCAAAATATATCAAATTTATTAATAATAAAAAAGGATGCAAACATATAATAACAAAATTTATAATTATAAATATGCTAATATGTATATATATATAATAAAATGAATATATTAAACAATTAATTTTACATTGCTAATTATAAATCACTAACAATATTCTTTATAAAAAAATCATTATTTTTTTACAATATTAACATATTATTTTATCATATTTAATATTTAAAGTATTAAAATGAAAAAATCACAAAAATATATATTTTAAATAAATTAAAATTTAAAACAATAAAGTGAAAAACTTTTATATATAAATTAAAAACATTCTATTTTTTTACATGGTATTTTTACGTTATAAAAAATGAAAATGTATTTAAACTAATCATATTAATTGTTTTGACATATAACAATTTTCAAATAAAATGAGCATGTAGAATATAATAAAAAAATTGATTGAAAAATAAATTACAATTAAATATTTGTCTAATTGATTTTAGTTATTATAATAATTACATATATATTAAAATTAAGTTTACATATTTATGAAAACATAGTGTTGACAAATTTATTATTCATTTTAAATTAAAAATTATTTATAATAAGTAAACACAAGTTAAAGAATTATATATATTTTTTGAAATTAAGAGTTGTAATACATAAAATAATTTTTGTAACTATATATCCAATATAAATACATAAAATAAGAATAATATATATCAACACAATAAATTTAAGTTTGAGAGAGCCAAATTAGTTTTTTATAAAAAATTTTGAAATTATTATGAAAATAACATAAATATAAAAAAATTCAAAATTTTTGGAGAGCCATGCCTCCTAGGTTCTTTAAACCATCCGCCAATGTCAATAAGGAAGAGCATGAGTTGGCACAAGTGCAATAGCATTAAGATATGATAATAAGCAAAATTATTTTGCATGCTAGCTAGAAGTTATACTGCATGTTATTTTTTTTAATCAAATAATCTTTTAAAAATATAAAAAAATTAATAAACAATTCAAACCAATATATAATTGACCGAAATCCATATATTTAATGAAATTTAAACTTAAATTATAATGAATTTTCAAATTGTCTATTTTTTTTACTAGTATTTTTGGCCTACGCAGTCGCACCGTGATTTAAGTCTATACTGATAAATCCCTGGCTAGCTTGGTGGCTGTCAATGGTGATTGAAATTGATAATTGATAGTAAGATTGTTAAAAATAGTCAAGATGACATCAAATGGGATTATGTACAAGGTTGAGAAAGACCAAACATAACCCACAAATCTTATCTTGTGCTTGTGTGGCTGCCCCCAACTTGGCTTAAAAGCATTTCTGCCAAGGTGATACAGTTTATTAAGCAAAGCAATTCCTCTGCTTTGACCTATTATTGGATTAAACTAACATAATCCATTGTACTATGATTATTAAAGTGCACTGAAAGCGAGGAAATTTTACTATTTTTCCCAAAAAAAATTAAGAAAAACACTTAAACAAGATCTCTCTATCAAATTTTCCCATTCAAAAATGTCTGGACAGTTTCGTAATTAAATTTTGCAATTAGTTGGTGAAGTTGTGTAGCATCCCTTTCTTTCTTTGTTTTTGCTCCTCCTGGCTTCCACATCAAGTAACTCTTACCTATGATATGACAGTGAAAATAAATTTTTAGAAGGGTCTAGCTTACCATGTTTTTATTTTTTTATAAAAAGACGCGTCGTTGTTATTGTTTTTTTTTTATATAAATAAAATTTACAGTTTAAAAATTAAAAAATTTCAAATATTTATTTAAAATTTAAATATATTAAATATTATTTTTTAAAAAAAATTATATTAAATAGTTAAATTAAATTAAATTTTGAATTGGCTGTTATTTTTTATCTTAAATTATAACTTTTTATAATTTTATATAAAAAGGGAAATTGGATGGGGGACAAGATAGATTTTTGTCTGATTCTATAAATTGGAAACATAAGAAAACCAGAATTTAATATAATTTTTTTTCTTAAGTACTACTCCTTCGAATGAGTAATTCTCTTTGAAAAGCTTGGAATATGTTTGGCAAAGTGTAGAATTTTCTTCTCTTAAATATGTGACCTCTTTACCATGTCCTAGATTTGAGATTGAGTTCAGTTAACATGAAAGGATTAGACTTAAATAATATAAATAACTTTTATATACGAAAGTCTTTCTGTATAAAATGTAAGTGGATGTAGTTTGAAAAATATTGTGGAGAGGGCACTGAACTTACCAAAATCTAAAATGAAAAACCTGTATTTAATTCGTTTTGCAATTTAGTACGAATTGTATTGCAAATTTTGCAACTTTTTAAAGTGAAAAGATCTAATGCAATGGCAATGGAATCCTCATCATGCGTCAGTCAATATGAATTACCTTAGCTCTCCATGGCGCAAACCAGGCGCTTGCCCTTCTAACCTTTGAGGATACAATTATCAAATTCAACCTTAAATTAAATCCTCATCGTCAATTTTACAAAAACCCGTTGATCTTATTTCAATTTTTCAAAAAAAAAAAATCCAAGCAGTCTTTGACAAAACAATAATTTTCTACTAGTGGCGGTTAATTAAGAGTCAGTAATTTTCCGAAATCCGAAATGCCGGTAAAAAGAAGGAAAAGAAAAAAAAAGGGAAAATAAAACAGTATTTTCTTGACTGTATTTTGGGGGTTTTGAGACATCCATCATTTTCTCTTGAAAGGGTGAGTGATCTGGAAATGGATTTGAAAGCCGCTCGTATAAAATACCTTACAACCTTAAAAAATTAGAGAACCCATACAAACTTTTCAAAAAAAAAAAAAAAAACAAAACAAAAACAAAATTTCAAATTCCAATTATTATTTTTTTTGAAGATCTTCCTGTTCAGGGCCCTAGATCCTCTAATCTTCACTGTTTATCTTACTGTCTTCCTTTTCTCAGATCCTTTCGATTTTCTTCACTAATTTCTCTCATTAATTTTCCTTCCGGCTTCATGGAGTTTTGATTTATCGCACGTTTTACGAGGTAAGAAAGAAAATTATTACAATTTCTTATGTTTAAATCTCGTTTGTTTGGTTCCTGAGAAAAACTGAGGGAATTTTTTTTTTTGGGGTAAGAGTAGATCAATGTGAAGCGAAACTTGTTAGTTGGTTGCAGGCGTCGAAGATCCCTGTACTCATTGGAACTTTACTCTACTTAAATCATGTATTTTACTCGGTTTTTCACTGATTCGATTCCGCTTTGTAAAATTTTAAAAGCAACTCTTGATGTCTTGAATTTGATTTTTGTTTACTTTTTATTTGCAAATATAAGATCTAATTTAGTGTTTCTTGTTCATTTTTATCAAATTTATAGCAACGAAGAATATCACAAATGCGATAAATATTTTTGGAAATCTATATTTGGTCGCTTATTTATCCTTTCGAAGTGGTAAGAGATGAACCTGGATAGAGTAGATCAATGAAAATTAGTAAATATTATATAATTTATAATTGCTGTTAGAGTTTGAGAATTTTAAATTAGTGAAGGTGTTAATTCCTTTTCATTGTTTGTTTGTAATTAGACTTGCACTTTTGTTTGTTTTATTCCTGTTAGTGTGTAATGGATTCGGATAATCTATTGTCTGCGGGTGGGCTTGAGGTTGCCAATCAAAATGGTGTTTATCCGCAACTTCGGGTGTCTGGGGACGACAGTGGTGTATTAGATAATGTGAATGGGAATGTTGAGGAAGCCTTCGAGACTTATTTGCAGAATGAATTGGATAACAATGGAACAACTGGGGAAGCCAAAGAAGGGTCAAATGACTTTGTGGAAAGCAATGGATTGATTGATTCTAAGGTAGTAGGTCTTACATTCTGTTTGAGTGCTTTTAATAATTACCATTAGTCTGATTTCATGTGCATGAGTGTCTGTCTTCATAGGAAGGGGAAGTCAAAGATAATGTGAAGCAATCCAAACCTCAAAAGATTCAAAGCAAGACAAAGAATGAGAAGCCCTCTGGTCCTAAAAATGTTTCTTCAGCTTTAGTGAAGAAAAGCAAAGATGGAAAGAGTGCAGAGGCGATGTTGACAGCTTCGAATGGTGGTTCTGTTGCTACAAATTCACATCTGAAACAGCCTCTTAAAAGTAGATCATTTAATGAAAGACAAGTCAATGCTTCCAAGGTTAGAGTTGATAGTACTACTGATTTCTTTTTCTATGCATTTTTCGGTTCTTTTTTTCTATTATTTTATCACTGTTCCCTCTTTTCTGATAATTTCTTTTACTCTCTCTCTGCTTGTGACAGCATTCTGAAAAACCTGACGCAGCCTTCTCTCAAGGCATTTTGTAAGTACTACTTGTTCTTAGGTTTGAATTTCTTCTCTCTTTTTTTCATGCAGCCTTCTGCCTTTGTTATTGATTTTGTTAACCAAGAGAGACGGGGGCTCTTAGTGGCCAACTTTCATCTATTTATTTTCCCATGAAATTAGACTTTATGTGGTACATGATGACAGATTTTTTCTCCTGCTATTTCTCAATTTTTCTATTGTGTATCACAGGGAGAAACCCAAGCTGAAGTCTCTGAAGAAAGGACTTCATAGTAAAGCTGAAGGAGACATAGAGTCCTCGTATCCTTTTCAGTTTGAACCTTTTGTTGTTACTTTCTGTCTGTGACTATGGGTTGAAATGGGTTGCTATTTGAGTTTCCTTTGCACTCTTGTCTATAGGTTTCTATTTTTTAAATGACACATTTATGTTTGTCCTTAATTGCTTCATGGAAGCCCCAAGGAAGCAGATGCCAAAGCTCATAGGGTTGGTACTCTTCCAAATTATGGTTTCAGTTTCAAGTGTGATGAACGGGCTGAGAAAAGGAAAGAGGTTGGTGCTTTATATTATATTCTCCAGATTTAACTTTGTCTATTCTTGCAGCACTTTTACTTAACTTTTAATCCTTCACCACTGTGTTGTGCAGTTCTACACTAAACTTGAGGAAAAGATTCATGCAAGGGAAGTAGAAAAGAGCAACTTGCAAGCCAAGTCCAAGGTGTTATTTTGTGAATATGATGGCTTATGGTCCAGAATTGTTTATTTCTTATCATAATGATATTTCAATTTTCTGCCAGGAAACTCAAGAAGCTGAGATTAAGATGTTTAGGAAGAGTTTGAACTTTAAAGCAACTCCAATGCCAAGCTTCTATCAGGAACCTCCACCTTCTAAGGTGGAATTAAAGAAGGTTAGTTGAGTGTTCTAAATGTATAAAAAGCTAGATGATCCTTTGAATATAGAGATTTGCATAGGCAAATTCATCTCTGTAATTCAATTTTAACTACAATGGCATGCTTATTCATATTCTTTCTTTCTTCTTTTTTTGGGGGTGGGGAGGACTGAAATGCTGAACATGTAGGTGCCAAGGTTACTTTTCAAGCTCTTATCATTAGGTTTACCGGCTTTTCCACTTGTATGCATTTGTTATTCAGGCATTTGCACCTGTCTTTGCTCATCATCCTACCATAGCCATTTCCTTTTCTTCAAAATACTGGTAGATTGTTGAGTTGAAGCTCATACTTCTGTCAATTGTCGTTGTTAATTGGAGGCCTGGAGCTGATACATTTAACTTATAACAACTTGAACTGATTAACAATTAAATCGATGTTATGATAATTAGTGAAATCCTTTCTGAATAAACCTGAGAGCGTAAGATGATATATCGCAGACATGAGGTTGAACTTGAAGGGGCAAATCTTCTGTAGTCTTTCAGCCTCTTGTATTATGTTGTAAGATTCGAACTTAGATGCTTTTCGCAATATTTTCCATTGGGTATTTGGTACTCTGCTGTAATTGGTCAATCCCTGTTAGAATAAGTCATGCCATCTGCTGCATCTTTCGTTGGAGCTACATTGTACTGGTCATCATGCCTATTAAACAGTGCCACGTAATATCAAAGCTACTTTATGTTAAGCATTGTAGCCAAACTTTTACTATCTTAAAATATCCTAGTTTTGGCATGATGTTTTCATTTGTTGACACCCTTATTTTGGTAGGAATTCCAACTTCACCTTAAGTGACAGCAAGAAAGATTTTTTGGACCAAGGTTTATCTGCTTTGGTTAAACCTGTTGAATGTGTAACTTTGAATTGAACTGCTTTAAGTTGCCTCGTCCCATACCTCACCTCACAGACCACCTTCTTTTTCTCTCTTGACTGTGTGGATACATGCATCATTTTGTAATATATTTTTTCATGTGCAATTTTATTTTGGACAATACACATGTTGTTAACCATGGTAAGACTTTATTGCTCTTTTTCTATTTCTTTATCTGCTATATGGCTGCATTGATTTTCTCAAGATTTGCAAAATTAATCTTTTTCTATTGCCTGGATGCAGATACCACCAACAAGAGCTAAATCTCCAAAGCTTGGTCGGAGGAAAAGCTCAACTCCTTCGGACTTTGATGGTAACAGCAAAAGTGGCCAACAATCAGGCCGGTTAAGTCTGGATGAGAAAGCATCTCAGAGCATCTCTGCGGATGTAATTTCTCCTGTTCATGCAAAGAAGCCACAGAGGAAATCACTTCCCAAACTGCCTTCTCAAAAGACTAGTTTGTCCAGTGCAACAAATGAGGAAAAGACATCCAAGGCATCCAATCAGGAAAAGGTAATTACTTCTATAGCAACTACTGCAGGAAAGATAGCCTCATCTAAAGCAACAAATGAGAAGAATACTGTGTCGTCTGATTTGACAAATGAGGAATTATCTCCAATCCAACAACAGGAGGCAGTTTCCATAGCTGATTCAGGTGGAAGCCAGCCCGACATGGATCCAGGGCCAGTGATTAGAGAGCAAGGACAGCTGCAATTGATACAAGAGCCCATTGCACTGGAGCATTGAGCATGGCTGTGGTTTTAAGTGGATGTTCATATATGAAGCTCTTGACCGCATTTTGCCTAAATAAGGACGTCTAAGACTGAACTGTTTGATGATCAAGGCATGCAAAATTCTACATTATGGGTTATGATGTTGTCTTCTCCAATATTCAGCCGGCTTTGGCTGTTTGCTGTGTTGCTCGCAAAGGTTTCTGGGCTTGTTAGGATTCTGCACTCCTGTTTGCAGCACTGTATGTCAATCATGTACCAAGTTGTCCTAATTTATGTTGTTTAAGGATGGCTTATTGAATATATTTTGCAAAATTCTGAAGTCTGCTGTTGGTGTTAGATAATCCGTTATCAAACAGGGTTTGTCCAAACCTGCTGAACTACTTGTGAATTAAAGTTCTGAGTCTGCCACATGTTGTAAATGCTCTCTGTTTATTCTATGTGCTATTGCCTAGTTAATTCTGCACTATGAGCATCAGTCCACACGCAAGCGACGTTCAAGTGATTGAAAATTTGTAACGGTCAATTGGTCATAGGCCTACTTGTTTTCTTTCAGTAATTTTTACAGAGCAGCGATAAAAGGCTTGATGAAGGCTGCTATACCAGATTATACAAGGGAGCTTGGCCCCTTTCAGTTATAGTATTTGGGAAAAGTGAGCCAGTTGAGTTTGTATTTGATAAGGTCTTACGAAAATGCTGATAAAGTCACAGAAGGTCTCAACATACTGATATTCATGCTTTAGACAATCTTCGAATAAGTTGGAAACTTGGTCAGCATAGCTCAGGATACCGGGAATACTGATAAAAGGGCATGAAAGAGGAATTTAACCACGCGTATCTGAGAAGAAAAGGGCATGTACGAGGGAATGCAATTGTAGACCAAATGGGGGCAATTGCGACTGCAAGAGGGATGAAAGAGGCATCCACCATGGAACTCAGATCAGAGATTCTGTCTTTAATATGGTTTGCTATGGTTGATCGGTTGTCAAGAAAACAATGGAGAAAACTGATTCCTACGAAAAATGAAATTAATAGGAAACTAGGAAAGCAAAGTTCTAGAACACAAAAAAAAAAAAAGAGTGAATTTCCCTTTTGCCAACTTTCTATTAAAAGGAAGAATCGTGGGTAAACTGCATTTAATTCCAAAATCTCTCGTTTAATTCTATTTTGATCCTTAATCTTTAAATTGTTTCATGATAATTTTAAACCTTTTTTTAAAAAAGTATTAATATAGTACATTTGCATAAAAATAAGAGGAAATTACAAATTACAATAATAGATTCAGAATTATTAGTCTTTACAATCATTCAAAATGTATTTATTAGAAAGGCAATAAAATTTTATAAAATTTTTTAGAAGGAAATAAAATATAATTTTTTGCTTGATTTTAAAAATTTAACTTAAAATCAAGGATAAAATGGTACTTTAGTTTTTTTCAAAATAACTATAAAAATTTTGTTTTTTAATAAATACATTTTAATATGATACCAAAAAAGTAATAATTTTGAGTCTATTATCCTTTTTTTTTTTCCTTTTTGTATCTTATTAAATTTTATTTCTCAAATATTTAAAAATTTTAATAAAAATATAAAATTAAATCCAATTAAAAATAAAGCTAGAAATTATATTTAACCAAGAAAAGGAAATAAGACATACCACAATAATTTAAGTACATTTATTGGTAAAAAGTTAAAATTTAGAAAATTTTTTACACGGAAACAAAAGTATATTTTTTCCTTGATTTTAAAAATTAAACTTAAACTCATAACAAAAAATGGTATCTTATTTTTCTTTGTAATAATTATAAAAATTTTATTTTTTAACAAATAAATTTTGTTATAATCGTAAAGAATAACAATTCTAAATCCATTATCCTTATTCCATTTATTTTATTTTATTAAAATTTATTTTTCTAATATTTACAAATTTTGATAAAAATATAAAAATTAAATTCTTTTAAAAATAAAAGTTATTTTTAACAATTAAGAAAGAAATGAAACATATCCAAATAATTTCGACACTTGGGTGGTTGACATTTATTTTCGTAAAAAAATATAAAAGCTTATATTTACTAAAAAACTTAATTATTAATGTTTACATTATAACTATAATTTTAAACCTAAACAGTATGAGAATTATTGTCATTTGTTAAATGATCTTAAATGATTTAATTCTAATAAAATATTTTCTCAAGAGATTATAGTACTAAATAAGTTTGTAGAGGTATAAATAAATAGACCTTTTAATGAATTATTCATAATATATTCGATTCTAATTTGTTTATTAAAATTAACAAGTGATCTTGAACAATATTTTTACATTTATTTATTAAATAAATCAAACACAAAAAAAATCTAATTTTGTTCATTTATGTTTGTGAATTAGCTCATTTAAAGATTATTTAAAATTCATTCGTCTAAGGCTCATTTATTTTCGTCTAAAGTTTGTTTATATTTGTTTAAAGTCTTTTTATTTAAATTTGTTTAATTATGACTTGTTTAATGTTCATAAACATGTTCATTTAATATTCACGAAGAAGTTAATTTAACTTAATTGAACTAAATACAAATCGAATATAAATATCTTACAATTTAAATAAAACAAGTTTGAATGAACAAAGTAATTTTATTATTAAATACGAATTGAGCCAAATGGATTTAAAAATCAACTAACAAATTAAGGACATAAATCTATTCATTAATATTCAGTTCATTTATACCCCTATAAGTTTATTATGTTAGGTAGGTATAATTTTAGAGAGTTTCAACTTAAACCAGTAATAATTTGCAAAGAGTATTTTCTTAAATTATTAATTGTTAATTACTTCTATTTAATGAAGTGTTAAAACATTATTTGGGTATGTTTCATTTCTTTATTTTTTTTAAATTTAAATTTATTTGTAATTGAATTTAATTTTATATTCTTTGATCAAAATTTATAAATATAAAAAAATAAAATTTGATAAACTAAGAATAAATAAAAGAAATAAAATCACGGTGGATAAAAAATTATTCCTTTTTACTATCATACTAAAGTATATTTATTAGAAAGAAAATAAATTTTTAAAAAATTATTCCGGAGGAAACTAAAGTCCCTATGGGCTATGCTCATCCTATGTACAAAAAAACTAAAATATAATTTTCTTTCTCTAATTTTAAGTTAAAATTTGAAAACTAGGGCAAGAATGATAATTTTATTTCACTCTTAAAAATTTTAAATGTCATATTTATTTTGTAGTAAATATATTTTAGTTAGATAACAAAAAATAATAATTCTCAATATATTATCTTAAGTTGTAATTCTTTTTTATTTTTATATAAAATTTGATTAGATAATCATATTGACACCATTTTAAAAAATTTGAGACTATCATGAAATAATTTAAAAATTAGAAATCAAAATGAAACCTAAATAAAAGATTTAAAATTACAAATGCACTTTGTCGAAGAATCATATTTGAAGATATTCCTTAATGCAATCCCTCAAGGTCAAATGAAGAAATTTTTGGTTTTCTAAAATCTCATTGGTTGGATTATAGAATTGGATTTGGAATCATTTTTTTTTTTTTTATAAGAAAAATCTGGAGGTAGATAAACTGCTCAATCTCCCAGGTTACGGCACCACAAGATGTGTTGTATCTGATAGGATTCGAATCAAAAACTTTTTAATCAAGAAAAACGACCTTACCCGATTGAACCAACCACTTGTTGGTTTTTTGGAATCATTTTTAAAAATTTTTAGTTCACTACAACATTTGTATCATTTCTATTGAACTAGATATCCAATTTCAAATTACCTGTATGATCTTTTTGAGCTTGTCATAGCTTATTTTCATAAACATGTCCATCCTTGATCTAACTAACAAATACATTTTACTGAAAATAATTGTACTTACATTAAATATTGAGAGAAATATATATATATATATAGGAAAATTATTTCATATATTGTCAGAGTATTGTTTCATAACTTATTATATACGTATAATAAAGAAAGAATTTAGTGCTGTACAGGGTACAAAATTCAGTTCAAAGAAAATTTTCATTTCGGAAATTTCTCCGAGCAAATAGTATATATACAAAACGGACTCGTTTCTTTTTTTTTTTTTTTACATAATGGCTGAAAACAAAGACATGAAAAAAAAAAAAAAAACCACAATTGAGCAAGGGTTAATAAGAAGCAGCTGCTAAATGAGGGGAAAATGGGGCATGTTGCAAGGTTATGTATGGTTTAGTACCATTGCTTTGATGTTCATTCTTCTGCTTATCTTTCCCTTCCTCTTGTTGTTCTTCCTTTCCTTTATCAGCAGTCCATAGATATCCAGCACAAGATGCAAGGACATGGCTGAATTAATTTAACAATTCTAAGGTCCATGAAAAATTGAAGAAGAAATTGGGTGGTTGCAGTTGGCAAAATTAAAAGGGATGAAAAAGTTATACCAATCGTCAGGAGAGACCTGCATAGCTCGATCAAAAAAAGATTGAGCACGAGCTCCATCTTTATGGTTACTCCATATCAAATCTCCATACATTGATAAAATTTTACCGTCATCTGGTTTCACCAAAACCGCTCTCTCGTATTCCTCAGCTTTCACAAGATCACCTCGTACCCAGGGATTTAAATAACGGTCGCGGTCACGTTTTCGGTTGCGTAACATTTTTCGCGTTTTCGGATATAACGGAGATAATTGCGGTCACTGCGGTCATTACGGTCGTGAAATTTTTTTTTTTTTTGCACAATTTATTATAAAATGTAATAATTATAATTATAATTATAAAAACTCTTATTCAATGATTTTAAAAATAGTTTATGACACTCTATGTTTTTTATTTTCTAAAAAAATTATTCACAATTTTATTTAGATTATAAAAAGCATTCATATTTGATTTATCCATAAAATTTTTTTTGGCCAAGTTCATATTCAATATTAATTCTAGACAAATCAAATATTAACAAAACATAATATGTTAAATACCAAGCATTTAATTTAATAAAATTACAAACTTAAAAATATAATAATTTCAAATTCCATCAACTACAATTATTGATACATATTTCAAATTTACCACATGGTAGAATGACGAGGAAGATCAGATTCTCTATCTTCACTTTGAGAGCCAAGTTGACTCCATCTCCATCCCTGAGACCTTTGTTCTTGATACATTTGAGGTAGAGGATATATTTGAGGATGATACATTTGTGGTGGAGGGTACATTTGTGGTAACTGATACATTTGAGGTGGAGGATATATTTGAGGAGGTGGAGGATACATTTGAGGTGGATAATAACCATATGGAGGTGGATAACCATGAGGAGGTTGAAAATTATGTTGTTCTGGTGGATAGTAATGTCTTTGAGCACTAGCAGATGATTCACTATACTCAAAGTTACTAGAATTTGGTCTCTCACCTGAAGATGAAGAACCTCTAGAAATTTCATAGTGGTGCTTCTTTGCTTTTCCTTTTGATCGAGCTGTACGTGCACTTTGATCCTCACTAGATTCAGCAAATGGATTTCCTCCGTATTCTGCCATATTAATAAAAAGTCCACCAGTAGCAGCAAGCCCAAATTCTCCTTCAAGTGGGCTGTAAGGTCGATTTGCATCCATATTATCACCAAAATTCGCACCATCACCATCACCATCTCCATCACCATCATCATCTCCATCACCATCATCATCTGGACTTAAACCACCACCATCATCACTCTGACTTGGTGTTGGACTTGAACTTGAATGAGATACATTCCTTTCTTGAGATTGACGTGATTGTTCAACATTCATTTCATTATCAGAATTATCTGCAGGTAACCAATCAGAGTTTTGACCATCTAATAGAGGATTTTCTTTCTCTTGCAGCCATTCTGTTAGTGGATCATCATCTTCAAAAATATGGTCAAGGCTAATAGGATTAAAACTATTATTTATTTCATCAATGCTCATTCTTTTTTGATGTCTCATCCTCAACCTCATGTTATAATAGGTATATACAAGTTTCTGGAGTCTTGCAAACTTCAATTTGTTTCTTGCTTTGGTGTGAATATAGCTAAATGTGCTCCAATTACGTTCACAATTTGATGCAGATGTTGTTTGACTAAGCACTTTGATTGCTAGTTTTTGTAATTCAGGAACACAAGTGCCATATATCATCCACCACTCAGCTGTATAAAATTATTTAAATTAAATTTCAATGGGCTATACAATTAAATAATATAAATAAATTATAATTATTTAACTTACTATTTACCTGGATTCATTTGCTTCCAAGCTCTTTGTGCTTGTGGACTACCAAATGTTTCATGCTTGTCTCGAAATAATAACAACTACATCATTGAAAATACAATAATAAATGAATAAATAAAAAATAATTTAATTTTTAATACATAAAACAAATGTTAAAGTTATAAAATAGTATTCAATACTAACCTGATTAATCATTCTGATTTGAGTATCTATCGAAGGTTCTAATCTTTCAATAACTGCTTTTATACCTTCTAATGTTTCCTTAAATACATTTGCAGAATGTTCCACTCCAAATTGAAATTGTGGATTTAGATAGTAACCTAAACATAATTTATAACAATATTATATTAAAGGAATAAAAAATAAATATATAAGCAATTTAAGTATAAAAAATAAACATATTTTTTAAATACCATCTATATTCTTGGTTTACTTACTAGCTGAATGCAAGTCAGAGTGCATGAAACTCCATCTATTGTCAATAATCTTTTCATATTCAGCAGAATAACGACAAGTTTGTTGAATTGCTTGTTTAGCTCTATCCACAGCCTCGTAAATAAAGCCCATTGTTGGTTTTTCATCACCATCCACAAGGCGCAACACTTTTACCAAAGGCTCATAAACTTTTATTATATCACCTGCTTTTTTCCAAAAATCTTTTCCTAAAATGATTTTTTTGACTTCATAAGCAGGTCCTGACTTTTGTTGTCCCCATTTTGAATCTTTAAATTCCTATATATTCATCAATAAATTTTTAGAGTAATATATTTTAAATTAATATTTTAAAATAATAATATTATAAAAAGATGCTAGATTTAAATAATTGTACTAATTACTAAGTACTAACCTTTGAATTGAACATCTCTCTCAAACTTTGCTTTTGTCTTATTATTTCTTCTAATTGTATGAAATGAGTGGCAAATCGGGTAAGAGCAGGACGAAGTATTTGCTTCCCTTGTGTATATTTCTTCATCAAATTAACAGTCCAAATGTGATTGTATAAAAAACAAGTCACTTTCTTTGCATCATCCAAAACTTTTGCCACATTTTTTTTCCTCCCAATATCTTCAAGGCACAAGTCCAAACAATGAGTTGAACATGCTGTCCAATACAAATGTTTTCTCTTCTCCATTAGTCTTTTTCCTGCGGCCTTAAGTGCTGCCTCATTATCAGTGACTATTTGAACAATGTATTTTTCTCCAATTTCTTCCATAACTTCATCTAATAATCTGTAGTAAAAGTTTGTATCTCTACTACGAACACTTGAGACATCTATAGATTTCCAAAAAATAGTCCCTTTACTACAGTAAACAAGAAAATTAATGATATGCATTTGATTCAAACTATTGGTCCAACCATCACACATTAAAGTGACACCCAATTCATTCCAATAAGCTTTTAATCCATTAACCCATTCATGAACTTGTTGATACTCAGACTCTAAATACACATCTGAGACCTCATAAGGTGTTGGAAGTCTTACATGTTGGCCAACTTCTACTGCCACAGAAATCAAATTATGCAACCATGGGGAATTTGCTAATTGAAAAGGAAGTCGATCATATATAAAAAATTTTGATACTAATTCACCCATTTTTCTTCTTAATGTCTTTAGAAATGAATCACTTACTTTTGGTTGTCTTGAACTTTTACTTCTAACCAATTCAGGAACAGCTCCCCTTAATGAAAATTCAGACTCATTTGGAGTTCTTGTTTTTTCTTCAAAATATTCAGCAACTGAACCATGAGAGCTTCGTCCTTCTTCATATATGTTACTCCAACCACTAGTTCTTTGTCTGAATTCTTGTCTTCTGTGCCACTCATGTTGTGATTGGATACTATCTCGCATGGCTTGTCTAGTAGCAATGTCTTCATCAATAAATCCTTCATAATCATCTTCCCCTCTTAACTGTGATAAAAATTCATTTTTTCTTCTTTTGTTGTCAGCCTTTTTTGATTTGCTTTCTTGAAGGAGTTTCATCATGCTTTCTCTTACTATACCTATTAATAATATAGTTTTAAAAAAAAGAAAAAATTAGTTGCACATGCTTATGTAATTTTATAATTTTTATTAAGAAATTAACAATAATATTTTTAAAGAAATTAAAAAAACATAACATACCAGTAACGTTGGGGCATGGTGCAACATTGCCAGTTTTATGAGCAATGTGTTCTTTGAAACGTGTTATTCCTCCTTTTACAACTTTACCACAAAGTTTACATGAAACATTTCCTCTTGTATTTGGCACAGGTGTTCCAAAATGCCAACCTATATCATCACTTGGCGCGCCCTTTACTCCTTTACTCGGGAACTCTTCACGTGGTGACATACTTACTATTTTATATAAAAACAAAATAAACTTATATTTAGAAATATTAATATTACTTATTACATCATTAAAAATTGATTTTAGGCTAAATTTTTTAATTTTTAGTTTTTAATCTTAAGAATATTATTAAATAACTTAATCTTTTAGATGCACTAATTGATATTAATTTTTTTTATCACAAATAACTTCAAATAATTATATAATAAATACAATCTTCAATAATTACACAAAAATAATAAGAATTAATCTAATATTAAAAGAATTGACAACGATATAAATATCAAAATAACAAAAAAAATTATTAAATTTCATATACAAAATTATAAATTAATATCTAACACAATCAAAATATAATATTTAATTTTAATTAATTTTTGTCTAACTTATATAAAAAATTTATCAATAATTTTCATCTACAATCTCTATGTATATCATATTAAATTATTAATCTTTTATTTTTTTTAATTATAAATCTTCAATCCCTCTAATTAGATTTTATCTAAAAAAAATTTCAAAAATTAAAAGTTTTCAAACTTATATTTTAATAAAATTTTCAAACCTATATTTTTATTTTTTAGTTTTTAATCTTAATAAGAATAATAGATCATAAAATGCTAAATTTGTTAAGTAACTTAATTTTTTTGATACAATAATTGATATAAAATTTTTTTTATCACAAACAACTTTTAATAATTATATAATAAACACAATCTTCAATAATTACACAAAAATAACAAGAATTAATATAATATCAAAAGAATTGACAATAATATAAATATCAAAACAACAAAAAAAATTAAAATTCATATGCAAAATTATAAATTAATATATAACACAATCAAAATATAATATTTAATTTTAATTATTTTTCATCTAACTTATACAAAAAATTTTATCAAAATTTTCATTTAAAATATCTATATATTATATTAATTATAAATTTTCAAAACCACTAATTAAATTTTATCTAAAAAATTTTTAAAAATTAATTACAAAATTAAATAAAAAAATTCAATCCCACCTTTTATACACCCTACCACACTCAATCCCTACCCACCCCATCAATCCCTCTCCACCTTCCCTCCCAACATCCCACCACACCCAATCCTTCCCCACCTTCCTCCCAACACCCTACCACACCCAAACCACACCCAATCCCTCCCCACCTTCCCCCCCAACGCCCCACCACACCTAATCCTCCCACCCCCCTCCAATCTCTCCACGTCCCTAAATATATCAATCTGTTTGACTCTTTCAACAAACCGAGCCGAGACCATTCTAGAAACATTTCATTTTACTATTCATCATCTTCTTCGTCTTTACTTTCTCTGGCTTTCCAGAAAAAAAAAATTTTTTTTTTCGTCTCTCATTTTCTCTCACATCCCTTTATCACTATCACTTGCTGACTTATCTAGTATCTACAGATCTCGTTCATCTTTCAAACTCTCACAAGACACAACAGATCGATCATTTTACAAAAATTTTACAAAAAAAAAAAGGTAATTTAACTTTCTTTTCTTACCTTGTTTGATCTTGATTCTTGAATGTTGATCGAAAACTTGAGGTTGATTTGAATTTGAATGCCGAAAATGCCGTTTGAATGGTTGAAACTTGAAACTCTGTTTTCTAGCTCGTTTTACAATTTTTTTTGATGATAAAGATCTGAGATTGTGAGCTTTATTTTTTGATTTGGCTTTTACTTTTACTTTTGCAGGTTTGTTGTTTTATTTTGCAGGCGTAAAATTTTGTTTTTTTGTTAAAACTATTAGATCCGTGAGTAGAAAAACGGAATAACGACAATAACGGTCCGTTATTACCGCTATTGCCCGTTACGCCGTTATTTTGCGGCCGTTATTCTCCGTTTTTGATGGGAATGAATTTTTCAACCGTTTTCTATACATTAACGGTGGCGGAAGGCAGCGCTACCGCAATTTTGCGGCCGCTATTCCGCTATCAACCCATTTTTTGAATCCCTGCTCGTACCTAATGAATCAAACGAGATAAACTTGCACAAAAAATATAGGAACCAATCAAATTAACGAAAAAGACTAGACTTCTTTTTTTTTTTTAATTCTCCCACCTCTTTTAAGAATTTAGCGTAGTTTGTAAGAAGAAGAGACTCTCCAGGGTAAGTTTTGATCATATTCTGGTAGTACTCATCCATTCCTTGTTTCCTTTGACCCCAATCCCCAAACGCTTCTGCTCCATCCCTGCCACCAACATCATCACCATTATCACCGCCACCGGAAAGGGAGAGAGTTGTTGAGCTGGAATTAGTTCCTTCTTTAACCGAATCTGGAGAACCCATCGGACTGACGGGTAGCTTTTGCCTTTTTGGAATAGCGATTTCTTTCATGTTGCTATCTGAAGATGTTCTTTGGATTTTGTTGATCGGTGAGGCTGTCAAGGAAATCGGTTTGATGGGATCCTATGACCAGAGTCAGCCGCAGCAGAGCTCTGAGAAATGCACGTTTTCAGGATCGGTGTTGATGAGCTTCGTAGAAGCATTTTTGCTACTTTTTTCTCTTTTTTGATGAATCTTAAGCAGGGAACCCTTTCCAGGGAGGGTTTCAGAGAATGAAACTAAAGGAATACATAAAAAGAAAAATCAATATGTTTTTCAAGGTGACGAGACAGACAGGAAAACAACACAGAATACGAAACACGTAAAGATGCTTGCTCTCAGTCTCTTATAGACACTTTCATGGTAAATCGAATGGTAGAAAAAGACAAGGGAAAATGTAAAACAGGCAAAACTATGTATATTTTTTTCCTGATTATTCAAGTCTTTGGTGGTTTATGAGGAAATACTCTTACTCTTGCTCTTGCTTATAGTGAATAACATCCCGCTAAGGTGCATAGCCTACTCGATTGGCTGCTATTTTATTGGTTGAAACTTTTGATACATCTAATCAGGTAATCAACAATTCTAAGAATTCCTTCCTTTTAGTATGAATTGATAGTATCTCTCTCATAAGAGTTACTAGCTTAAAAGGGGTATTCTTTCTACAAAAGAAATAGATTGATTGGTTTTACAAAAGTTGAGCTGTTACTATTTATCTTAATGGTATATTCCATGTGAATTATTTGTTGGTTTAATTGCAAAGGACAATTGTTCTAATATTGTAAGATAAGTTGTTAATTTTCCCATGATATATTTCACAAAAATATGGAAAAAGGTTTGATTTATAACATTTCAATGAATTTCATGTCAAATATAAAGGTAGTGAAAGTGAAATCATGCACAAAAAAGTAAATTTAAACTGCTTAAGAACTATTCAATAATTTAAACCCATATTTTATGTGCATTATATCGAGACTACTTTGTTTTATATTTTTCATTCCACTTGTCTGCTTCTTAAAATATGCATAGGTAATCATTGAACGGTTATGCATTTATTTTAAATACATAGCTTTAGTTAAGTTGAAAATGCACGCAAAAAGGTAATACACATGTTTTTCCTTGATGCATTTTTTATGGAAAATGTACATAGTTTCTTTGAAATTCATGGTATGATTGTATATTATTGCATAGTTAGATTGTATATCTATTCCTTTAGCTACTCTTAAATTCGTATTTGTTTTCAACAAAATACTTTATGACGATAAATGATTAACTTATTTTTCCTTTCAACCCACACTCGAACCTATAAAAAACACTGACTTCAACATTTTTTTTTTTTTGGTTTTGCAAGGATAATATTTTTTCTATACTACTTGATTATTTCTTATTGTTGTTCGGACCAAATCTAGCTTTAATTTTTGGATAAAAAAGTATCTTTCAACCATCTAATATTTTTGTATACGATTGATGTACTTGCTGGAATTCTTTTTAATTTATATATGTAAATGAATTAAATGTTAGTTGAATAATTGTCTACAACTAATCCCTATCATAGACACCTATTTGTGTCTGGATCCAATTAGACCCATCAATATTCGATTCAGTTAAACCCATTTGGGTCCAGACCTAAGTGGATAGCTTGTTATTATTATTATTTTTTTTGTTCTTTTTTTCTTCTTTGTTACTTTTTTTTTTTTTCTGTTTCAATCCACACTTGCACAATAGAATCGGGATCAGAATCCCTAGGTCAAACACAGGATCAAATTACTAGGATTTTGGACTAGATATCATGCTGGACATAATGCAATCTCAGGATTCAAGCCTGGGATTGATTCTGTCTGTTTCCTAAAATCATTGTTAAGGTTGCCTATAAATTAGACTAATTTCTACAAAAAAAACACACAGAGAGATACAAAAAATCTGGGAAGAAAACTGTGAAAAAATTTTTAGGAAATACTGGGTAGAAAGGGTTCTAGTAGTTTAATTTTGGGTTCTGAAGTTCAATCGAGAATTGTAGGATCGATTTTAGGTTTACGGGTTAGGATTAAAGCTAAAAACGATTCTGGGAGGTTTTGGGAGTAACTTGGCTGAAATTTGGAGAAATCTAAAAAATATTTGAAGAAATCTAGGTTTTCTAGGTTTTTTTGGGTTTTGGGGAAGAACATGAATTTTTCAATGAATTTTTCGGTGACCATTTGAAGTTTTCAGTGAGATTCCAACGAGATTCCGACAATATTTCTAGAATCTAGCAAGATTTCTAGAAACCAATAGATTTTGATTGAATTTTTTGATAATATTTTCAAAAATTGATGGAATTATGATCCCTAATTGAAGTTTCAAGTAGCTCTAGAGAGAAGGCAAAGAAAAGTTGGGGTAAAGAGAGAAGGAACAGAAGGCTTGTGAAGAAAAGTGTTGAAGCTTAGCTTTTATACGACAGTTGAACGGCATCGTTTTGGATAAGCTAGGATCCGTGTGTAGACCCAGTGACCCGCGTGTTAACCCACGCCTTGACCCGACCCGATCGCAAGTTTTTTTTTTCCATTTTATTTTTATTTTTATTTTTTGATTTGATTTGATTTTTTAATTTTATTTTAAACCTATTTTCCTATTTTCTGGTTTTATTAAAAAAAGGTTATTTCTATAATTTTTATTTCCAAAAAAAAAAATAAAAAATAAAAAAGTAAAAAAATAATTAAAAAATTGATGAAAAAATGATAAAAAATAATAAAAAAATCCTTTAAAAAATATATTTTTTCAAATAAACAAAAATAGTTTTCATCCTCTAAACTATTGGAGGATTGCTTTGAAGTGAGCCATACCAAACTATTGGGAGGTTACACTATTTTTTTATAATAAATTAATAAATCCGACGACGGAGCATCTTCAGAGTGGGACACTAGTCTCCATGAATACTTCTGAGGTGAGAGAATTATCCTAAATTGCTATCAAACTATTGAGCCAATTTTAGGGTTAATTTTTAATATTAAATTATTTGATAAATCATAAAAATGATCACAGCTTGGATAATTTGAAATCAAACTAATAACATCTTTCGAATGGATGTTGTGGGGGTGTTACAACATTTCTCATGCATAACCAATTCCTGAACCTAACATTTATTTTACAGATCAGATTCAATCAGATGGCCAATCACATATAACCAAAAAAGATTGGTGGCGATTCTTTTTCATCAATGTCTAGTGGTAGGTCCACGGATCTATATGTTATGATAGTTTGGTAACTCCACTAGGGACATTGAAAGTCAAGCCAGTAAATGATTTCTTATTATCCAAGCCTTGCTTAATAAGTTTGAAATTATTTTATTCCCTTTTATTGCTTATATCTGTTTTATTATTTATTTTCCTTTTCATTTGTGTATACCTACTTTTTTTTCATCATTTATATTTGCCTAATTATTTATTTACTGTATATATCTATCATTCATTTGCATGTGCATAACATAATCCCTTCACCTGGGTTTACCTTTAAGAGGGAGTGAAGTACCTATGCCCTCGTGAGATTTCATGTTTTTACATGGGCCTGCGAAAACACTCCTACTCAAATTGAACCTTTTTCGCTTGTAGCCTATGATGGGTGAGGATTGGAATGTCTTACTAGTCTGTAATAGATCATGATGTAAGGAACAATTTGGAGGCCTTTTAGAATTAACCTAAATCGCATATAGTCAACCTTAAAAACCCAACCATAGATAGAGCCTTGTCTTTCCATCCTTTGTAAATAATCCAAAATTCTAAGTCATGTTGTTATGTTTACTATATGTTTTATTGTACATTCATGAACATTTTTACATATTCATGAACATTTTTACAAATTGCATAGTATTTTTATCCCAAAGCTATTTCAACAAAAACCCTTATGGATTTCATAGAATGTCAAGTTTGTGCCTCATCTATGTTGTTCAAATGTGACTCTCCCATAGAGGTGAGGATGGAATCAGAAAAGAGGCAGCTAGAAGAAGGAGACCATTTGCCACTTGGTCATGTCCCTACACTATCAGGAGAAGTCTGCCTACTTCTTAAACATAATGATCTGAAATGCTTATTAGATGTATGGAATAGTATAACCCCTTTAAGGCAGAAGACTTTTTGTGAGAAGTTTGGGCATATTGCACATCTCATGTTAGTGGAGGTTGACTACTCACTTATTAGGGCGATGGTATAGTTTTGGGATCCTTCCTACCAATGTTTCATCTTTAATGAGGTTGATATAATACCAACTATAGAAGAGTATTCAACTCTGATGGGTATGCATTTATTGTATCCAGACAGAATATACATGAAGAAACACAAATTAGGAAGTCGTAGGAACTTGGGTCAGATGCTAAAAGTGGGAAAGGAAACCATAGATTCATACATTCGAGAGAAAGGAGATAACAAGGGTATTCTATGAGAGGTTTTTTAGGATTTCACTATTAAGCATCCAGATGATGATTAGGAAATTAATGCATTTTCTCTAGCCATATACGGGTTGGTCATTTTCCCTAAGGTTTTAGGATACATTGAGATAAAAATGGTGGATCTATTTGAGCAGATTGAAAGGGGGTGTAATCATTCACCAGCTATCTTGGTAGAAACTATCAAGTCTCTAAATTTTTGTTGGCAGATGGACAAAGCACCTTTCATGGGTTACGTACCCTTATTATTTGTATGGATGAAGAGCCATTTTAAATGTAAGAAAAGTACTTTTATCAAACTTTATTTCCACACTCGAAGTCCAATTAGAGAATTCTGTCAGAGTAATTGGCCAAAGGCAAAAACTTAAAAGGAGTGGAAATCTTTGCTACAAGGGCTCACAGTTTGTCAAGTAAAATGATTAGCTCCGTGGATGGATAGAGAACCTATGTTGTATCAATGTGGAGATGAGACAAGGGTTCCACTTTTAGGCCTATGGAGGTCAACAAGTTATGCACCAATGATGGTAAGAAAACAACAAGGTGCTGAACAATTTATTCCTATAACCTGTAAGCTTGGCCAATTTGACTACTCATATGGGGAGCCCAAAACTTTTCAGAAGATTGATGCATGATTAAGGCCTAAAAGAAGCCCAAAAGAGTAAGCCCAGGGTCATTCACTAATAAAGTCACTTAGGGGTATCTAATTTAGAGAAATAAGAAGGGTTATGAGGCTACATTTATGCTTTAGGATCATCATTTGCCAGTAGGCTAAAAGTCAGACAATAAGCTTTCTGAGTTAGAGCATAAAATGAAGAAGGAGAAACTGAAGCAAGAAATTTTAAAGCTACAAGGAAAAAAGGATCAGTGGCAGAATAAAGTAAAAAATTAGAAATCCAAATCCATAAAATTTCCAATGAATACAGTAAGGCCTAAAAAGTTATTAGAGAATAAGATGATGCCCTTAAAAAGATGAAAGAGCTACAATAAAAGCGTAAGAGGTTGTGCATATAGGTACAAGCCAAAAAAATAAATAACACAAAGTTGGTTCGTAAAAATGAAGAACTGAAAGAAGAGTGTGAACAAATAGAAAATGCTTTCATAGAGGTTGAGCAGGAGAATCAATAGCTTTCAGACTACATTCTGACCCTAACATCAAAGTTAAATGAATAAAAAAATCATGTCAGAATCCTCACGAAAAGGCACAGAGAGCTATCTTATCAGGTGTGGTATGGCAAAAGAAAAAGGTTGAAAAGATAGAGATACATAGAGCTCCTCATTGCTCAAATAGGTAAGGCTATGATCAAAGTAGATGAGGTGGCAAAAAAGGTTAAGGCACTAAAAGCTTCAATTACACCAGCAAAAAAGCATGGACAGAAGCTATTGAACTTCATTAAAAAAGCTAAAAACCAATATGAGCAAGTTAGGCATTTTTGTAGAGGAACAGTATTATGTTTGATGTAAAACAAACTCCTGTAAAATAAATGAAAGTTTCATTTTATTAATTTCTTTTACAGGGAAAATATGTTCTTTTCTTTTCTTTTTTTTTTTCTTTTTCATGCATTTGAATCACACTCATTCATTCATTTATAACATTATCATTGAATTTTCAATTGTGATACTGAGGTGCAAGAATAGCTACACATCAATACAATACTCGGGATTGAGCTAGAAAGATGGAATATGACAATACAAGCCACCTTAAAAAGATAAAAAAAAAAAGCTTAAGAAGCATTAGAGGGAATGTTGACCCAAATTCTAGAGGCCTTAAAAAATGTAAATATGGGGAAATCAGTGGAAGAGATACTTCACAAGAAGCTACTAACTCAACATATCTTTTAGGCTTCAGTCCACAACAAAATCAAAACGCACCATTCTTCCAACCTTAACAGGCAGCTTTTTTGAAATATAGCTATCCAAGAGTGACCTATGTACCACATCATGAGAATGTCCAAAGCTATGATAATCCTATCTTTGTTAAAAAGGTAGCTGAGCTCATTCAACTTCCTACTGCAGATAAAGTTAAGGAGAAAGAAAAGCCACAGATAGCTATGCTCTTGGAGAATTCTAAAACTAATTAGGCTATAAACAAGCTTGAGGAAAGATTGAAGGCTGTAGAGGGAATAGATTTTTATAGATCCATAGATGCAGTGGGACTTTGCCTAGTACCAGATATGATAATGCTACCAAAGTTTAAAGTACTAGAGTTTGAAAAATACGATGGTACCAAATGTCTTATCACGCATATCACCATGTACTATCGTAAAATAACGGTACATGCTAGTAATGAAAAGTTACTTATGCATGTCTTTTAGGACAGTTTAACTGGGTTTGTAGTAAGATAGTATGTCCAGTTGGATGAGACTTGAATAAAAATATTAAAAAATTTGACCTGATCCTTCATTAATCAGTATCATCATATTATCGACATGGCCTCAAATCACTTTTTTTACAAGCGATAAAAAAAATCCAAATCCTTCAAACAATATACCCAAAGATCATGAGATGTAGCTGTTTAAGTACAATATCCCTTAATAGAGAAAAAAACTATTATGTTGTTTGTGAGCACTCTAAAGTTGCCTTATTATAAGAGGATGATCGAAAATGCAACTAAAAACTTTATTGATATGGTGATTTCGAAAGAGATTAGTGAAAACGCTATTAAAAATGGCAAGCTTGAAAGATGTGAATCTTTCAAAAGAACACCTAAGAAAAAAAAGAGTGTGACTCAAGTTGTGAGTCTTGAGGGGCAGTAATTCAGAAGTTACTCTTGACCTATCTACCCTACGTACCACCACACGATGAACCATACCTTTGCATCTCTCTACCAATCAACTACCCGATCGTCTTATCCATCTTCACCAAGATCTCCTACCCAACCAGTCAATACTACAAGTAATACCATGAAAATATGAACCAGGGAAAGATCCATTTTTGATCCTATACCCATAAGCTACACAGAGTTATATCAAGAACTCTACAAGAACTATCTAATTACTTCTGTCTCTGCCAAACAGCTCGAACTTTTTTATCCTAAATGGTATGACGCCATCACCCATTGTGATTACCATTATGGCGAAAAACAAAAAGTGCAGCATTTGATTAAAGAGGGGTTGATAAGTTTTGATACCAGTGGAAGCTCAACATCTAATGCTAGTGGGAATCCCTTGTCCAGTCATACAGTCAATGCCCTTGACAAAAACAAAAGGCATGTAAAATGAAGGGTAGAAGAGATCAAAATGCCATTTAACTAGCTCTATGATGCCTTATATGAAGCTGGGCTAATACAACCAGTGACTTCATACACTTACATAGGATGATGCATCCCCAATCAAAGGTGTAAGTATCACAGTGGAGCTATAGGGCATTTTATTAAAAATTGTCGACAATTTCAATAGGAGGTGCAAAAATTAATAGACTCATACTAGATAAAGTTATATGAAGAATCAAGAGCCTTAAAAAATATTGAGGTGGCTATGTGAGATAGGTAGGTGTCGAAACCTATCACTATACATTATAAGAAGAAGCCACAATCAACTGGGAGCAAGTTTGTTCCCAAACCAGTAGCTTTCAGAGTCTTCCACCCATTTTCTTATAAAGATAATAAAACAGTGCTCTAAAGATATAAATGTGAGGTGATGACTTAGGGCATCAAAGGCCAAAAGCTAAAACTGCCAATATAACATGAGTAGAGGGCATAACTAGAAGTGAAAGATGTTATACTCTAGAGACTTAGAAAAAAGTAAGAAAATTAAAAGAGAAGCAAATTGAATTAGTGATTTCAGATAAGGATACTCTAAAGTCTATGCCTGAAAAAGAGGCCTGTGAGTTTTTGAAGCTAGTCAAGCACAGTAAGTATTCTGTGGTAGAGTAATTGAATAAGATGCCAGCGAAAATTTCTTTATTATCACTTTTCCTAAACTTTGAACCACATCATAATGCTTTGTTGAAGGTATTGAATCAGGCTTATGTAGCTCATAATGTATCAATGGAGTATATGAATCACTTGACAGAGAATCTAATGGTGCCACATCACATCTTATTTAGCGATGATGAGATTTCACCTGAAGGTAAAAGGAACACTAAGGCATTGCACATCACTATCAAGTGTAAAAGCCATATAGTAGCTAAGGTCCTTATTAATAATAGATCTGTTATTAATGCTATATCGGTGTCCACTCTAGCTAAGCTACCCTTTGATATGTCCTATATTTAAGATAGTCAAATGATGGTTTGAGCATTTGATGGGATTAGGCAAAAAGTCTTAGAAAATGTTGAGTTGCTCGTCCAAATTGGACTATGTGTCTTTAATATAAAATTCTAGGTCATGGATATATCCCCATCATATAGCTACTTATTGGGAAAACATGGATCCATAAGGCAGGGGTTGTCTCTTTCTCATTGCACTAAAAAATCAAATTCAATGTAAAAAGGCAATTGGTGATTATGGTCAAGGAGAAAGATTTGCTGGTGACCCAACCCATCAATGCCCCATATATAGAAGTAGTAAAAGAACCATTGGAGTGTTCGTATAGATCCCTTGAACCTATTAATGTAGTAGGTGAAGGGCTCAAATTCAATCAAATTATGATCAATCAGATGGTTAGCAAGGGTTAGAGTATCTAGTTTGGCCTGAGCAAAAGCTTATAGGGGATAAGAGAGATTCCTAAGATAGAAGATTATAGTTACAGATTTAGATTAGGTTTTGAAACAAAAAAAATGTAGAACAACAACAAAAAGGCAAAAAAAGAATCCATGGTCTTTCTCTATTTAAATGAAACCTTCATTCATGAAGGATATATGCACCAAAGAGCTAAAGAGGACACAAAAAAAGAACTAACATGGGAAGAAACTTTTGCTAAGCTATCTATTCATATGGTGATTGATAAAAGTCAAGATGAGAAAGCTTGGGTTTACCCATACCCGCCAGAATATTAATTACAGAATTGAAGGGTCATCCAAATGCTTATTATTTCTGATTTTCCTTTAATGTAATCACACCTCTTAATTACTTATGCCCAAAAGCATTAGGATAAACTCTTATGTTTGGGCCTTTTATGTTTCATTATTTCAATAAAAGTTAGAGCATACATTTTGTTCATTTCTTCCATTCCATTCATCACCCCATCAAAATTTCTTGCCAATACTTCTTATTGTATTAATTTTAGGTCCCCAAATGAATATGAAGGTAATCATGACAATGATCCAGGGTTTAGCTTTGAAAATTCAATTAATACCGATGAACTTGATACTAAAAAAAATCCTAAGGATTACATTTTGTCTCCAAATTTAATGAGGCTAACTGAACAGGAAGATAAATCTATTGAGCCTCATCAAAAAGTTATTGAACTGATCAATTTGAGTGATATTATAAATAAGAAAAAAGTCAAGATTGGTACTTCACTCTCAGTTGTTAACTGCCGACGGCTAGAGGATTTGCTCCGAGAGTCTGTGAATGTATTTGCCTGGTTTTACCAAGATATGCTTGGACTAAGTATCGAAATAGTGGAACATAGGCTACCAATAAAACCAGAATGTAAATCAGTGCAGCAAAAGCTAAAAAGAATGAAACTAGAGATGCTATTGAAAATTAAAGAGAAAGTTAAAAAGTAATTTGATGCATGCTTTTTGCAAGTGGTCAAAAATTCTGAATGAGTGGCAAATATAGTACCTATCCCTAAAATAGATGAAACGGTATAGATATGTGTAAATTATAGAGATCTGAACAGAGCTAGCCCTAAAAATAATTTTCTCTTACCTCACATTGATAATTTGGTGGATAATACAGCCCGACATTTGGTATTCTCTTTCATGGATGGATTCTCTAGCTATAATCAAATAAAAGCGGCTTCAAATGACATGGAAAATATCACTTTTATCACCATGTGAGGAACTTTTTGTTACAAGGTCATGCCCTTTGAACTAAAAATTATCAAGGCAACCTATTAGAGGGCCTTGGTAACACTTTTTCATGATATGATGCATAAGGAGATTGAGGTGTATGTGGACGACATGATTATGAAATCCAGAAAGAGAAAAGATCATGCAATCAACCTCAAAAAATTATTTAAGAGATTGAGAAAGTTTCAGCTCAAATTGAATAAATGTACATTCAGAGCCTAGTCAGAAAAGCTGTTAAGATTTATTATCAGTGAAAGAGGAATAGAAGTGGACCCAGACCAAATTTAAGCCATCTAAAATTTATCTCCTCTAAGCACACAAAAGGAGGTTAGAGGTTTTTTAAGCAGATTGAATTATATTTCTCGATTCATTTTTCAACTCACTCTTAAATGTGATCCCATTTTTAAACTCTTTTAGAAGAATAACCCTGGGGAGTGGAATGAATAATGTTAAAAAGCTTTCAATAGATCAAGCAGTACTTATCAAATATTCCAATATTAGCATCTTTTATTTTGAGAAAACCATTGATTTTATACATAATGGTACATGAAGGCTTAATAAGATGAATACTAGGCCAACAAGATGAATCCGATAAGAAAGAAATAGCTATTTATTACCTGAGCGAGAAATTTATGGATATAAGTCCAAGTATTCGTCACTAGAGAAAATGCATTATGCTTTGACTTAGACAGCTAAAAGACTTAAGCAAAACATGCTTTACCACACAACTTGGTTCATAGCTAAACTAGATCCCATCAAATACATCTTCGAGAAACCATTACTATCAGGAAAGATCATAAGATGGCAGGTGATGCTCTTTGAATATGACATAATTTATATGATCCAAAAAGTAATCAAAGGAAGTGTCATTACTGAATTCTTGGCAGACAAGATCGTTGACGATTATGAGCCCATGAAGCTTGATTTTCCATATGAGAAACAAATGGCCATCTCAGAATTAGAAGAAAATAAGGATGATGAAGAGATATGGAGGATGTATTTTGATGGGGTCGCTAATGCCATGGGACACATGATTGAAGCAGTTTTAATATCTCTAACAGAACATTATTACCCTGTTACGACAAGATTAAATTTCAACTACACCAATAATGTAGCTGAGTATGAAGCTTGTGTCATGAGATTGCATGCTACTTTGGATAGAAAAATTAAAAAATTAAAGGTATTTGGGGATTCAGCTCTAATCATTTATCAACTAAAAGGTGAATGGGAAACAAGGGATTCAAAGCTTATTCCTTATCACAAATATATCTTAGAACTGTGTAAACAATTCAAAACAATATAGTTTGAACACTTACCTCGTGAAAAAAATCAAATTGCAAATGTCTTGGCCACCTTGGCTTTAATGGTACAGATCGGTGATACTACAAAAATTATGCCAATTTGGAAAAGGAGAAGGATAGCAATCCCTGGTATTATGATATTATATGATATTTAAATAATCAATAGTATCCAGATCAAGCAATAAAAAATGATAAAAGAATCCTGAGAAGGTTGGCTATGAGATTTTTTTTAGACGGAGAAGTTTATACAAATGAGGTAAGGACCAAGTGTTATTACGCTGTATAGGCACTTTTGAAGCTAAAAAGATTATTGAAAAAGTTCACAATGGCATATGTAGAGCACATGCAAATGGGCATATAAAGGCAAGATAGGTTATGCGAGCTGGATATTACTGGTTGATAATGGAAAAAAGATTACATCGACTATGCTCGAAAATACCATAAATGTCAGATTTATGCTGACAAAATTCATGCTTCGCCCAGTGCTGTACATGTCATAGCACCACCTTGGTCGTTTTCTATGTAGAGATGAATGTCATTAGGCCTATCACACCAAAGGCCTCAAATGAAAATAGATTTATTTTTTGTGATGATTGATTACTTTACTAAATGGGTTGAAGCTGCCACTTTCACAATCGTGACTAGATCCAGGGTCTACAAATTCATCAAAAGTGAAATAATTTATAGATATGGGCTCCCAAAAAAAATTATTTCAGATAATGTAAAGAATTTGAATAGCAAGATGATATAAGAAGTATGTGTTCAGTTCAAAATCAAACACCATAATTCAGCTTCATACTGCCCAAAAATGAACGGGTTGGTAGAAGTTGTAAATAAAAATATCAAAAAAATTTTAGAAAAGATGACTAAAACATACAAAGACTGGTATGAGAAATTACCTTTTGCTTTACATGCATATCAAACTTCTGTTCGCACCTCTATCAAGGTAACTCTTTTTTTTATTTATTTATGGGATGGAAGCTGTATTGTTAGTAGAAGTAAAAATCCCATCGCTAAGGTTCTTAAGAGAAGTGGGATTAGAAGAAGCTAAATGGATTCAGGAGCACTATGACCAATTGAACTTTATTGAGAAAAAAAGGTTGACGGCACTGTGCCATGGCCAATTTTACCAAAAAATAATGATAAGAGCTCATGATAAAAAAGTTAGACATCATTAGTTTCGAGAAGGAGGGTTGGTGTTAAAAAGAATTCTTTCAAGTCAGCATGATGCTAAAAGAAAATGGACCACGAATTGAAAATGGTCTTATGTGCTAAAAAGAGCTTTTTTTAGAGGAGCTTTAATCTTGTCAAAAATGGATGAAGATGAACTTTTTGATCCTGTCAATTCTAACGCAATAAATAAGTACTTTGCTTGATTCTAAAAAAAAAGAGTTTAAATCGAAAACCCAAAATGGAGGTTTGAACTTAGAAAAAAAATAAAAACAAAAAAAAAGGTTCAAGTTGAAAACTCGAAAGGGCGACTTGGATAAAAAAAAAGATTTAGATTGAAACTCTAAAAGGCAGCTCGAATTGGCATCACTTGGGAAGGCATATTGGGACAGCTTTGAAGTGTTAGGGCATTAAGTTTTGACTGAGTTTTCGAAAGAGATCCAAGATTTGTTGTCATGATTATCTAATCATTTGTCTTGGGACATTGCTACCCCGAATAGTTGTTCCTGAATATCCTCTTTTATAATTTATTGCTTATTCGAATAAATGAAAGTTGTCTTATTATTCTCTCCTAGTCTATACATGGCCAACTATTTGTCCTTTCTCTTTATGCCTATTTAGGAGTGGAAGAAATGCGTAATTTACATTCCACACTTTGAAACTAAAATAGTGATTAATATCTGAACAAAGTCATAATAAGTTGTATGTTGCTTTGAAGAGTTAAAGGAGATAAAGGCATATGATGAATGCCTCAAAAAAAAAAAAAAAACTTAACTTCCATGGCTTTTCTTGGGACAAACATTCAAACTGGTGGTTTCTTTGCCAAAGATGCACTTCCAATTTAATGAAGGATGATTTTTTCGCTAAAATGTGTAGTGAAGATAAATATTCAAATGAAATATGGTTTAAAGAAATGAGAATGCAGAAGCCTTAGTACCACAATTGATGTTTCATTTGTATAAGACATGTACTTGCATTTTTCACTCATCTGATCTTGGCTCAGTCCAGATCATTTTTTATGATCTATGGTTCTATCTCGATTATTTATTTTCGATCTCGACTTGGTCTTGGTTATTTTATTTTGACTCATGGCATCGTCCCAGTCATTTGATCTTGATTCAAGTTAGATCATCATCAGACTCGTGACATTAATTCGATCATTCATTTTTGAACTCGACTCGATCTTAGTCATTTTATTACGACTTGTGGCATCGTTTGGTCATTCATTTTCAACCTCGACTTAGTCCTGGTCACTTTATTTTAACCCACAGCATCGTCTCAATCATTTGATCTTGACTCAGGTCAGATCATCATTAGACTCACAGCATCAGTTCGATCATTTATTTTTTACCTCAACTCGATCCTGGTCATTATATTTTGACTCACAGTATTGTCCCAATCATTTGATCTTGACTTAGGTCAAATCATCTTCAAACTCGTGATATTAGTTCAGTCATTTATTTACGATCTCAACTCGATCTTAGTCACCTTTAGGCTCGCGACATCATCCCAGTCATTTATTTGACCTCAGCTCCGATTAGATTATATTTTAACTCACGTTATCGTCTTAGTCATTCAACATTGGCTCAGGTTAGATCATTTTACTTTCGACTCGAGGTTCACTTCCGGTTGATTTTACTCTTTAATTTGACTCAAACATAGTGGGTATCTAGGTCTTTGCATCATATTTGTCTAACAAAGATATGCAAAGAGGGACAGCTGTAGACATTCATTTGTATCCGGGCCCATTGAGGTCCAAGCTCGATTGGGCCCATTAATGTTTAAGCCCAGTTGGCCTATTTGGGTCCATGCCTAAATTGATAGCTTATTATTATTATTATTATTATTATTATTATTATTCTTTTTCTATTCTTTTTTCCTTCTTTGTTACTTTTCTTTTCTGTTTCAATCCACACATGCATAACGAAATTAGGATCAAAATTCTTAGGTTAAACACAGGATCAAATTACTGATATTTTGGACCAAAAATCATGCTGGACAGAATGTAATCCCATGATTCAAGCTTGGGATTGATTATGTCCGTTTTCTAAAATCATTGTTAAGGCTGCCCATAAATTGGACTAATTTTTACAGAAAGAACACACAAAGACACAAAAAATCTGGAGAGAAAACTGTGAAAATTTTTTGAGAAATACTAAGCAGAAAGGGTTTTGACAGTTCAATTTTGGGTTCTAGAGTTCAATCAGGAATTGTAGGATCGATTTTAGGTTTATGGGTTAAGATTAGGGCTAAAAATGATTCTGGGAGGTTTTGGGAGTAATTTGGGTGAAATTTGGATAAATTTGAGAAAAATTTTAAAAAATATGGGTTTTTTGGGTTTTAGGGAAAAACATAACTTTTTTTATGAATTTTTTTGTGACCGTTTAAAGTTTCTGGTGAGATTCTAATAATATTTCTAGAATCTGGCCAGATTTCCAAAAACTAGTAGGTTTTGATTGAATTTTTTGATAACTTTTTCAAAAACCGATGGAATTTCAGTCTCATATTGAAGTTTTCGGTGTATAGCTTTAGAGAAAAGGGAAAAAAAGTTAGGGTAGAGAGAGAAGAAACAAAAGGCTTCTGAAGAAAAACACTGAAGCTTAGCTTTTATACGATAGCTAGACACGTCATTTCGAATAAGCTAAGACCCGCACGTAGACCTGGTGACCCGTATGTTGACTCGCGCCTTGACCTAACCCGATCGCAGGTTTTTCTTTTTCTATTTTTTATTTTATTTTTAACCTATTTTCTTATTTTTTGGTTTTATTTAAAAAAAGGGTTATTTTTGTCATTTTTATTTCCAAAAGAAAAAAGAAAAAAAATAAAAAATAAAAATAAAATAAAAAAATAATAAAAAATAATGAATGTAGACACCTATTTATGTCCACACCCGTTTGGGCCCATTTGTGTTCGGGCCCATTTATGTCTAAACCCGTTCAAGCCCATCTGTGTCTAGGCCCATTTTAGGGTGGACCAAATTACATTTGAAATACGAGCCCGATTAGGCCTGTATGTGTCTGAGTTTGATTGGGCTGATTTTTTTTACATTTTTTATTTATATTTTACTTTTTTTTTCTTTTTTGTATATATTATAGTATAGTATTGTATCATTATTATTATTACTATTATTTTTTTTTCATTTTTTTATCTTTTCTTTCCTTCTTTTCTTTTCTGTTCTAATTCACATGTAAGTAGAAATAAAATTGGAATCAGAATCTTGTTGGGTCAAACCTTCAATGCAAAATCATATAATAGGAGATTGCAGAAAGTTTTGACCATAAATCATGCTGAACAAAATGCAATCCCAAGATTCAAGCTTGGGGTTGATTCTATTCGATTCCTAAAATTACTCATAAAAGTTGCCTATAAATTGGATTGATTCTAACAAATAAGGACACAAGAATACAGAAAAAAATTATTGAAAGAAGGTCTGAGAAATTTTTGGCAGAAAGGGTTCTAAAATTTGATCTTAGGATTTTAAGGTTTAATTTGTGGTTCTAGGCATAATTGTGGGTTTCTAAAGGTGAATTTGAGGTTGTAGAAGGTTCGAGGAGGATTTAGAACTGACTGGAAGGTTTTCTAGATTTTTTTGGATTTTTTAAAAAAAATTTTAGGTTTGGTTGAATTTTTCAATGAAGTATGAATTTTTTGATGAAGTTTTCAGCGACTAATTGAATTTTTCGATCACATTCCAATCAACTTCCTAGAAACTGGTGGCTTTCCAGTTTTCTATTGAATTTTTTGGTAACTTTTTCAAAAATCGATGGATTTTTCGATCCCGGTTAAAGTTTTTGGTGGAACTTTTTAGAGAAAAGCAGAGGTTTTTGGCTAGAGAGAGAAAAGCTTTACGATTTTTGAGAAAAAATGCAGAATGGTACCTTTTATATTGCTCCAGAATAACACTGTTTTGGGTAAGCTAGGATCCGCGCATAGACTCGACGACCCGCATGTTGACCCGTACTCCAACCTGACCCGATCGTAGGTTTTTTTTCCATTTTATTTTTATTTTTTTATTTTATTTTTAACATATTTTTGTTATTTTTTGGTTTTATTTTTAAAAAAAGTAAAAAAAAATATTTATGAGATTATTATTCCTAAAAAAATAAAAAATATCTTTTTTTTTCAAAAAAAATAAAATAATAAAATAAAAAACCTTTGTAAATAATGTTGTCAAAATAATAAAAAATATAAAAAAAGATTTTGAGGTTTTACTATTTTCTTTATGTAATAAAATTAATAATTCAATGTTAACTTATTTGATAAACTATAAAAATTATCAAGGCTTGAATAATTTGAAATCAAACTGTTACTATTCTTTGGATGGGCGTTGTGAGGGTATAACAACCTTTTTCATGCGGAACCAACTTCTAAACCTAACCTCTGTTTTGCAGATTAGCTTCAATCTGGTGGCCAATCACACATAACCAAAAAAGATTGGTGGTGACTCATTTCATCCAAGTTTAGCGATAGGTCTACAGATCTATATATTATGACAGTTTGATGACTCCGCTGAGGACAAATTAAAGAGTCAAGCCAGTAAAAAATTTTTTATTATCCAGGCCTTGTTTAACAAATTTGAAATTATCCTTTTTTATTACTTATATCTGCTTTATTATTTATTACGTAATTGTTTATTTGTCTGCCCTATTATTCATTACTTATATTTTAAATATTTGCTTATTATATTTGTCATTTATTTACATGTGCATAACATAAGCCCTCCACCCGAGCTCTACCTTTAAGAGGGAGTGAAGTATCTATGCCCTCGTGAGATTTCATGTCTTCGCATGGGCCTATGAAACACTCTCACTCAGATTGAACCCTTTCCGTATGAAGCCTATGATAGGTGATGATTGGGGTGCCATACTAATCTGTAATGGATCATGATATAAGGAACCATTTAGGAACCTTTTAGAAATAACCCAAATCACATATAGTTAACTTTAGAAGCCCAACCATAGATAAAGCCTTATTTTCCCACCCTTTGTAGATAATCCAAAATTTGAGGTCATGTTATTATCTTAACTGTTACGTGATGCTTTCCCTATGTTCATTGAAGTGACTAACTAATTTCTTTATCTTTTTTTATTTTTTTTTGTACACATTCATGAACATGTTTAAGATTGCATAGTATTTTTGGCCTAAAGCTATTTCAACAAAAATCCTCATGGATTCCACAGAACGTCGGTTTGTGCCTCATCTATACTGTTCCAATGTGACTCCCTCATAGAGGTGAAGATAGAATCAAAAAAGAAGCACTGAAAAGAAAGAGATTACTTAGCTCAGGGTTATGTCTCTACCCTACCAAGAGAAGTCCACCTACTCTTCAAACATAATGATTTGAAAGGTCTATCAGACATATGAAATGGCATGACCCTCTCAAGGAAGAAGGCTTTTTGTGAAAAGTTTGGACATGTTACATATCTCTTATTAGTGGAGGTTGACTATTCACTTATTAAGGCAATGGTATAATTTTGGGATCCTTTCTACCGATGTTTCATCTTTAATAAGGTTGATCTAGTACCAATAATAGAAGAGTACTTAACTCTAGTAGGCTTGTATCTATTATATCTAGGCAAAATATACATAAAGAAATACAAATCAGGAAGTCGTAGGAAGCTGGGTCAGATGTTAGGAGTAGGAAAAAATGTAATAGACTCATACATTTGAAAGAAAGGAGATCACAAGGGTATTCATTGAGAGGTGCTCCAAAATTTTATTATCAAGCATCCAGATGATGATCAGGGAATGAATGTATTTGCTATTGCCATATATGGGTTGGTCATCTTCCCTAAGGTTTTAGGCCACATTGAGGTAGAAATGGTGGATTTATTTGAGCAAATTGAAAAAGAGTGTAATCCTTTATTAGTTATCTTAGCAGAAACCATCAGATCTCTGAATTTTTGTAGGTAAAATGACAAAGCATGTTTCATAGGTTGTATGCCCTTATTATATATATGGATGAAAAGCCACTTTGAGTGCAAGAAAATTGCTTTTACCAAACTTTATTTCCATACTCGAAATTCGATTACGAAGTTCTGTTAGAGTATTTGGCCAAAAACAAAGACTCAGAAAGAGTGGACGTGTCTATTGCAAGGGCTTACAATTGGTCAGATAAAATGGTTAGCTCCATAAATGGACAGGGAACCTATCTTTATCAATGTGAAAATGAGATAAGGGTTCCACTTTTGGGTCTATGGCGGTCAACGAGTTATGCACCATTAATAGTAAATAGACAATATGAAGCTGAACAGTTTACTCCTATGACCTTCAAGCTCAACCAATTTGACTATTCATATGAGGATCCCAAAATTTTCTAGAAGATTGATAGCATGATTAAGGCTTGGAAAGAGTCCAAAAGAGTAAGTCGGGGCCATTCACTAATAAAGTCACTTAGGGATATCTAATCTAGAAAAATAAGAAAGGTCGGGAGATTACATTCACGCCTTAGGATCATCACTTGCCAGTGGGCCAAGAGTCAAACAATAAGCTTTATGAGTTAGAGCATGAAATAGAGAAAAAGAAACTGAAGCAAAAAATTTTAAAGTTGCAAGAAGAAAAGGACCAGTGGAAAAACAAAGCTGAAAAATTAGAAATCCAAGTCCATAAAGTTTTCAAGGAATACAACAAAACTTAAAAAGTTGTTAGGGAATGAGATGATGCCTTTAAGGAACTGAAAGAGCTGCGATAAGAACATAAGAGGTTGCGCATACAAGTGCAGGCCAAAAAAATGAACAACACCAATTTGGTTCGTGAAAATGAAGAGTTGAAAGAAGAATAGGCCTAAATGGAATATGCTTTCATAGAGGTTGAGCAGAAGAATTAGTGGCTTTTAGACTTTATGCTTCAAGCTCATCTTTGCTTTTCAAAAAAAAAAAAAAAACCTGACGCAACTCAAGACTATTTTTTTTTTATTTACAAAAACACCCATGTTGATTCAGAATGGATCAAAAGTAATTTGATATTAATTGTTTTGTCATCCATATCAATTAGCTCATTTTATTGTAAAAAAAATCTAATTAAAATACATAAAAAAGTAAAAAAAAAAAATAAATGAAGGTGTTATGTTAATCCTTTATTAAAATTATTTTCTTACAAAATTTATCTATTAAAAAATACAAAAATGAAAAAGCAAAAAAAATGAAATAGTTTAAAGTAAAAAAAGAAAAAAAGGAAAAAAAAAAAAAGAAAAGCTAATGAAGATGCCATTTGCACTTTCAGTTGCTTTTAAAATTTTGCAACCTTTAATGTAAAGATAGATGGATGGATGATTTATTGTTTGAATGGATATGCAAAATTTATATTAAAAAATTAAAAAAGCCAAAAGTAAAAAAACAAAAAAATGAATTAAAATAGAATTACATATGGACACTTACTCTGGCCCTTTTTGTTAATTTTTTTAATTAAAAAAAGTTTAAAATTTTAAAAAAAGAAAGGGCTAAAAAAATAAAATCTGGATGTCACGTGGATACTTCATTTGACATTTTTTTTTACAAAATTATCCAATTTAAAAAACAAAAAAAGGATAAAAGATATTTTTAATCAATAATAACAAATGGATCTCACCATAATTAAAAAAATACTTATTAAATATGGAGAGAAAAAAGAAAAAAGCTAGTCAAAGAAGATGACACGTGAAGGAATAAGTACAAAATTTATATTATGGATATTAAAATATATATTTTTATATATACCATAAGATAGGTCATGGTAAAACACCATCAATCCGTCACCAACTCAACTTTGTTTCTCTTTAAAAAAACTTAATTTGCCCCAATTTGATAAAATCTACCCTTCATTAGATTTGGTAAGATCAAAACCTATCGGATACAAATTATTTTAACATACCTATTTATTTGTATATTTTGTTGCATAATTTAACTAATTAGAAATATAAAAAAAAAAACCAAATTGGGATGCCTAATAAACATCTACATTGTTTTCCTTTTTATTAAAAGAAAAAAAATTTAAAAACCCAGAAAAGTTGAAAAAAAAAAAGAAAAAAAATATAAAGTATCACGTTAACACTTTAATGTGGGTTAAACAAAAGTCAAAATGAATAAAATTTATATAATAGATGGATAGATAAATTATATCTTAATTACGATTAAGTATAGTGTTTTTTATTAAATTGATGTATTAAATAATAATTTTATGAATATAATATATATATAAACATAAAATAAAATAAATAATTAAAACATAATTATATATATATATATATATATACATATACACTCAGAGCTAGATGGAACACTTTAAATTTAGTTTTAACTTGACTATGATTTAAAAAGAAAAAGAAAAAAATCTCTATTTGATACAAAATGTTTTAAAAACTTACACATTGGATCGAGGAAATTCGAAACCCATGGTATATGGGTTGTTTTGTCATTCCTACATTCATTGATTTATTCCTTACAAAAGTCATTTAATTAAAAGGAGGGTCAAAATTTTTTTAAAACAAACTAAGGAAATAACGAAAAAAAAGAAAGCCAAATGGGGATGTCATGTAAATTTATTAAATTAAGATATTAAATAATTACTTTATTAATATGATACATATATAATTAAATAAATAATAAGTTATAATCATATATCTTGATAGGTGAAATACCTTAAAAACACATTCAACCTGACTTTGATTTTAAAAAAAAACTTGATTCAATCTAAAATTTTAAAAAATGAAACTATTGGATTCAAACAAATTAAGATACAGATTATTTTGTCATCCATGTCTCTATTGACTTTTATTTTTTTAAATTGATTTACCAATTTCTATTGTTACAATATTTATCCAATTAAAAAATTAAAAAAAAAAAGATGAAAGGAAAAAAAAGTAAAATATGGTTCTATGTGGACACATCCGTTTATTTTGCTTTCAAATTTGATATAATTAAAAAATGAAGAAAAAAAGGAAAAAGAAAAGGTGAAAAGAAAAAAATTTTTAAAAAAAGTTGAATTGTCACATAACATTTGCAATAATGAGTTTTTATTACATTATTTATATTATCAATTTTAAAAAAATTAAAAAATAAAAATGAAAACAAAAAATAGACTAAGTCAAGGTTTAAAAAAAATATGTTTTTTAATAATGATATCAAATGGATAACAATTTAAAACATTTTAGAATATTTAAAAATATTTATTAAATTTTAAAAAAAGTAAATAAAAAAAGAAAAAAGCAAATAAAGAATCAAATGACTTGACATTTGGCATACCTTTACTATCAAGTAGGTTTTACAAAAAAATAAAATCTAAAAAATTATTTATTAAATATATAAAAATCAAAATAAAAAATAAAAAATAAATAAAAAAAAACATGTGGTATATCCTCATTAGCAAATGAGTCCCAAACAAAAAATTTTTAAATAAAAATATATTTATTAAATATTTTTTAAAAAAAAGTAAAAAATAAAAAAAGGTAAAAAGAAAGACAAAAAAAAAGAATTTTTTGATATAAATGGATATGACACAAAAAATAAAATTTATAAAAAAAACTCTAGTAATTTTAAAAATATTTATTAAATATAATAAAAACAAAAAAAAAGAAAATTGACATGTGGCACTCTCAACCGTATCCGTGTATGTGTAAAATTTATATATGGTACTAAAAGAACTACTTGACTCCATTCGAGTTACAATGTTTTTTTTATTTTGATGAAATATAAATTATATAATTTTTTATTTAATATCAAAATAAATATTTTTAGTATTTTGTTGGTTTTTTATTTTTTTTTGGAAAAAATAATCTTTAAAAAAAAAAAAGAAGCTCGAATTATGCCACTAAATTGTAATTTGACAAGTATCAACTTCTATTTTAAATAAGAAAGACTCTATTAAAAAATTATATAAATTAAATCAAAACCTAATAATATATACGTCACAATCTAATCTACCAATACAATATTTATCATTATCTACATCAATTAATTATCAAATTCAAACAATTTACCTATGGAATCAAAAACTACTAATAGCATCACCCATTCAACTTAATTTTTTAAGAAAAAATCAATAATTTTAATATGGTAAGGGGCATTATAGTAATTTTGACCAATAATGGTAGGAGCGTATTTTTATAATTATGGTTGCATAAGCATTATAGTAACTTTGGCCAATTATGATAAAAAAAGGTATTTTAATAATTATGTTAAGATGAGCATTATAATAATTTTAGTTAATTATAGAAAAATAGGCATTATAGTTAATTTGGATGCATGTCATTCAAATGTTAAGCAATTATAAGGGCATTATGATAATTTCCAAAGGGATCACTTTCATATAATTGTATAGATGTTAAATTTTAATACATAATTATAAAGCAATAAAAAGGTAATTTTATAATTATGACAAGAGAGATTATAGCAATTTTGGCAAATTATAATATGAAGGTTATTTTTGTAATTATAGTATGAGAGATATTATAATAATTTTGGAAAAATGATGGTAAGAGGGTATTTTTGTAATTATAATAGTAGGGAATTATATTAACTTTGATCAATTATGTTAATGGGGTATTTTAATAAATATGTTAAGAGGAGCATTATAGTAATTTTAGTTAATCATAAAAAGAGGGGCACTACAGTTAATATGGATAAATGTAATTCAATTGTCAAGTAATAAAGATAGCATTATGATTATTTCTAATGCGATTAATTTCATATTATTGTATGGATATTAAACTTTAATACACAATTACTTAGTAATCAAAAGGGTATTTTCATAATTATGCTTAAAAGGTATTATAGTAATTTTGGTCAATCATAATATGAAGGGTATTTTCATAATTATGGTTAAAGAGGCATTATATGAAGCAATAAAAAAGGTGTTTTTTGTATTTATGGTTATATGGTATTATGGTAATTTTAGCCAATTATAATATGTGAGGTATTTTCATAATTATGGTAAGAAGGTATTTTTGTAATTATAGTTAGAGGGTATTATAATAATTTTGACAAATTATAATATGAAGAGTATTTACGCAATTATGGTAAAAGGGGTATTATATTTATTTTGGTGAATGATGGTAGGGAGGCATTTCCATAATTATAGTTGTAGGGGCATTATAGTAACTTTGATAAATTATGGTAAGATGGGTGTTTTAGTAATTATGTTAATAGAGGTATTACAGTAATTTTAGTTAATTATAAAAAGAGGGGCATTACAATCAATTTGGATGCATGTACTTTATTTATCAAAAGCTTTATAATTATTTTTAAGGGGATTAATTTCATCTTATTGTAGGATTATTAAAAGTTAATGCATAATTACGAAGCAAGCAAAAAAGTATTTTTGTAATTATGCTTAGAGAGTATTATAGTAATTTTGACCAATCATAATATGAGTGATATTTTTGTAATTATGGTTGAAGAGGCATTGTATGAAGCAATGAAAATGGCCTTTTTTGTAATTATAGTTAAAGGGTAGTATAGTAATTTTATCCAATTATAATATGAGAGATATTTTCGTAATTACAATAAATGAGTATTTTCATAATTATGATTAGAGGGTCTTATACTAATTTTGGTTAATTATAATATGAGTGGTAGTTTTGTAATTATGTTAGGAAAAGCATTATATTAATTTCGGTCGATGATGATAAAAGGATATGTTTGTAATTATGATTGTAGCGTTAACATAGTAACTTTGGTCAATTATGATAAAAAGAATGTTTTAGTAATTTATATTAAGAATGCATTATAGTATTTTTAATTAATCATATAAAGAGGGGCATTATAGTTAATTTAGATGCATATAATTTAATTATCAAGTAATTAAAAGGGCATTATGATAATTTCAAAGGGGATTAATTTTATATTATTGTATGAATATTAAAATTTAATGCAATCAAAGGTGTATTTTCATAATTATACTTAGAAGGCACTATAATAATTTCAGCTAATTATAATTTGAGGGGTATTTTGTAATAGTGTAAGAAAGACATTATATAAAACAATCAAAAATGTATTTTTTGTAATTATAGTTAAAGAGTATTATAGTAATTTTACCTATTTATATTATGAGGGGTATTTTCATAATTATAGTAAAAAAGGTATTGTAATAATTTTTGTCAATTATGATAAAGGGAAAAAAAAAAAACAACACAAACACGTAACATACAATTAGTATTAAGTGAATCTTACGAAAAAATTAAATTAAAATTTTTTATTAAATTTTTTTAAAAATTTTAAATAAGAAAAAAGTTATAAAAAAAAAAAACGTATAAAACGAAAAACAAAAAAAAAGTTAATATAAATGTGTCTTAAATATAAAAAAAATTTCTAAAAAATTATATAATTATATAATTTTAAAGAAAAGTAAAAAAATGAACAAAAAAGGGAAAATTTTCAAAAAATGGCATGCGATAGAAAAAGAAACACGACTGTAGACTTCATATCATCCAAGTGTGCTCAAAACAAATAAAATATCTTAATTACTGTTTTATTTTTAAAAAGAAAAATAAAAAAGGGTAAACAAGAAAAAACAAAAAAGAAAGTTAGGCATAAGTGGGTCTTACACATAAAATACAATTTTTGTAAATATACATTTTTATAATTTAATAAATATTCATTTTTTAAAAGAAAAAAGTAAATAAAAATAAAAACAAAAAATTTTAAAAAAATGTTGATCAGCAGTTAACACATGACACGTCACTAGATGAGTCATGTTCATCCGCATATTAGTAAAATTAATTATAAGGATTGGTCTCATCAGATATGGAGCAATAGAAAGAGAGATTAGAGTTCTATGCATGTGTAGATTAAATAGGTAGCTTCGCATGCCTTCTAAAGAGGATGTTTTAAGTTCTAAGTTTTTCCTCCTGAATTCATAAATGGATGAATTAAAGGTTATTCTAAAGCCCAACTATCAGAATAAAATCTTATGATTCTGGATATATCCAAGTCAAGCAAGAATATGTAATATGGAGGATTGTTTTGAAACTTGGATTTTGTGTACCACTTATTCAAAGCTTAATTTGCCCATTTTCTCTGATATCTATACTTACTATAAAAACTATCCCTACTGTGTTTTAAACGTACATTTTAGCAATATCCTTAAAACAAATTGAAGGGGTATTTGGTTCAAGAAAATTCATATTTTTTTCATGAAATCTTATTATTAGGTATTTGATTACAATGTTTGATTCAAGGTAATATGATTCCGAAAGAAAGTGATAGATTTTCAAGAGTAGCTAAAATCCCAAAATCAAAAACTCATATCTCCCTGTGGTATCCTAGGATTCCAAAAAAACAATTACGTTATTTTCAAATTTGAAATGAATAAAAAATTATGAAATAGCTATTACTATTTCAAAAAGTATGTCTAGAAGTGACTACAAATCAGTTATAGATTTTTGCGGCTAAATTTTTTTTATATTACAATTAATGGCATTTGGCATGAAAAACTCTTTAAATAATCCTATTTAATTTTTTTTAGGATTATTTATGATATTTTCTGGCTAAAAATGCTTTAAATAATCCTAAAAAAAATTTGAATGGGATTATTTAAAGTGTTTTCTAGTAAAAAATACCTTAAATAATCCCCTAAAACATTGATCAGTATTACTTAAGGCGTTTTAAGGCATTTTCTGATAAAAAATGCTTTAAATAATCCTAAAAAAAATCTTATTCAATTTTTTTAAAGATTATTTAATACGTTTTTTGGCTAAAACCCCTTTAAATAATGAAAAAAAAATGTAATCCCTAAAAATAAAACGTTAAATAGAGGAGTTGAACCTACCACCTTATGTTTAATAGTCTTATACCCTAAACAATTGAGTTTCTCCATTTTTTTTACATTTTATAAGTAATAAAAAGGATTATTTAAAATGCTTTTAGTCAAAAAAGCCTTAAATAATACGATCAAAAAAAATTGAAGGGTATTATTTAAGATATTTTTAATAAAAAATACCTTAAATGATCCCCTTAAAAAAAATTAAAGCATTAAAAGGAGAGGTCGAACTTATAACCTTCAATGCCTTAAATAATATTCTTAAAAAAAAATTAAAGCGCTAGAAGGAAAGGTTGAACTGATAATCTTATAATTAATAACAATACACTCTAACCGATTAAGCTACTCAAGTTTTTTTTATATTTTATCACTTAAATCTTATAATAATAAAAGAGATTATTTAAGATCTTTTTTTGTAAAAAAAATATCTTAAAGAATACGATTTAAAAAAATGAAGGGTATTATTTAAAGCGTAAATAATCCTCTTTAAAAAAATATTTGAAATTATTTAAGGTATTTTTGATAAAAAAATGTTTTAAATAATACTCTTTAAAAAAAAAATTAAAGGGTATTATTTAAAGCATTTTTAATAAAAAAACATTAAATAATTCTCTTTTAAAAATATTAGAGATTATTTTATGCATTTTTTGTCAAAAACGCTTTAAATAATACTCTTTTAAAAAATTGAAAAGTATTATTTAAGGTATTTTTTAGCAAAAATTACTTAAACAATCCCTTTAAAAAAATTAAAGATTATTTAAGGTGTTTTTAATAAAAAATACCTTAAATAATTTTTATTAAAAAAATATTAGAAATTATTTAAAGCATTTTACTCTTCAAAAAATTAAAAGATATTATTTAAGGCGTTTTCTCTTTTTTTAAAAAAAAAAATTAGAGATTATTTAAGATATTTTCTCTTTTTTAAAAAATGTTAGAGATTATTTAAAATATTTTTGATAAAAAATACCTTAAGGAATCTCTTTTAAAAAAATATTAAAGATTATTTAAGGTGTTAAAAATTATTTTAAGACGTTTTTGATAAAAAAAAAAAAACTTTAAATAATATCCTTTAAAAAATTGAAGAGTATTATTTAAGATATTTAAGGTTTTATTTTTTTTATAAAAAATACCTTAAATAAGTTTTTTTTTAAAATATCAAAAATTATTTAAAGCATTTTTTATCCCAAAAATATTTTAAATAATCTTTTTATATTTTTTAAATTACATTTATTTAAAACGCTTTTGGATTGAAAAATCTTAAATAATTTTTTTTAAAAAAATAAAAAAAAATTTTAAAATATTTTTTAATCAAAAACATTTTAAATAATCTTTAATATTTTTTTATTGATGATATTTTATAAATAAAAATGATAATCAAATAAAATATTTATTTTCTTTTAGTATCAAAGATAACATTTGTCATTGAAGTATTTATTATTAATAAAAATTAATAAAAGATTATTATCATATATATATATTAAAAAAATTATAATAATTATCTAAAAATTAATATATATATATAATTTTTTTAATCAAATGCGTAAATATGAATAAAATATATCTTAAAAATAAAAAAAAAATTCATATGTTATATTTTTTCAAGGATCATATTTATTTTCAAAATCTAAAATTTTACAAACCCTCGTGCTCTTTTAACTTTTCCCATCAAATCAAACGAGGGTCTCGGCCACTCCACGGAACTTTCTCCACCAGCAAAAATAGCTTATTTCTCTTCTCTAGCTCTAATATCGTCCCCTGAAACCGGAGCATCGACTGACAAGCAACCCTTTTTACGAGCTGAAGTGTCGATCTCACGCGCCAAAAATGGGCTGCTGCTGGTGTGATCTACAATGACGGCATCAGGATTAAGGGTTAAAAGGATATCGTTGGTTTCTAAGACAATTTGTTTGACATCTTGTGGGTTGCCCACCATGGTGAAAACTACATCGCATTGACAAGCGAGTTCTTATGGGGAATTGGTCAGATGGGCACCTTGGGACTGGAGAGACGAGGCTTTTGATGGGTTGCGAGAGTAGATGGTGAGGGAATAGACGGCTGAGAGGAGGTGAGAAGCCATGGCTGCACCCATTACGCGTATCCCGATGCAGCCGATGTCAGTTTGGGAGGGGGAGATGGGTTTTGGGTAGGGAGTTTCCATGGAGATCGGACATAAATGTAGAAGTTTGTGGGATATGCGAGAAAAGAGGCAGCGACTGATGACTTGATGATGAGCGGAGGCCTAGCTGAGGATAGTAATTTGGCGTGTATAATATTAATTTTTTAAATATTTTTATAAGTTTTATGATTTATAATTTATAATGTTAAAAAGTATAAAAATTTTAAAAAAAATTATAATGTATTAATATTCCACTATTTCTCACTTGATTTTTATTTGCAGACTCTATAAGAATGCTGCAAAAGAGTAACATTTTTATTATTTGATTTGATTGATCAATGAATTGATGATCGCATGGCTACAATGCCTTCAGGATTAGCCACTTTTTCTCTTGCCACTTGTGCCAGGCTTTCATTATCGCCTGGATGACAGATCAACTCTTGGGGTTTTATTTTTCGATATTAGTACATTATAAATATGGGTTACTCCTCCATCTCGAAATGCTGAATCTTCCAATGTAGTTTGTTTCACCATTGACTTCTCCAACAACAGTTTCAGCTGTTCAACTTCTTTTCTTAGACCATCGTTTTCCGAATTTGATGCTGATAGCTTCATGTCCAAATATGCCAGATTTTTGGACTGATCAGAGTATTCTTTCCTCAATATGCCAAAGTCAAGCATTAACTTCTCTGCATTCCTCCCCCACATCTTTGCTTCTACAAGAAGCTCTTCAATCATTTTTTCTGCCGCTTCAAGAAGATACTTAGAATCTGTTACTCTCAAAGTTAATGTAGAAAACTTCTACCAATTATCCGAAAAATTGCTTTGTGATTCCATAATTTGTGAATCAAATGATGAATGATTTGATTGAGAAAGATCATCAAGGTGACAGTTCCCATAAGGCAAATTATTTCGGGAGCTGAGTGAATCTTGAATTTGTATCAGGTTGTGTGTCGTAACTCAAATTGCTTACTGGGGAGAAACTTTCCCTCCCTATTTAACTCTCTGCTGAATAATAGCTGTGATGTGAATCTGAAGTTGAGAAACTTGCTTCCTGCAGTGAAGGAAGAAATTTTTAAAAAATGATTGTTTAAAATTTTTATTTTCTGAAAAATTTTAAATAAAAAATATTAAAAATTTAAAACGGAAAAAATGTTTTTGGTTGTTTCTAGAATATCTATGTCCCAAAACAACATATCTGAATAAAAAAAACATAAGGATAAGGTAACTATCATAAGTGACATAGCAATTCTCCTAACTCGTAGTGTATCGCGGATCTTTCCTCTGGTAAATTAATCAATTTGGATAGAAAGAAGGATTTCCCTATTCGATTTCTGTGAAGATTCTCTTTGCTTAACAGTCAAATACTAGTTAAAAAGCTTACTATTGACTTAAATTTTCTTTTCTAATTGTCATGCATTCCTGCCTTCTTCAGAAATCTACCACGATGATCATATTAAAGGCTTTCCATTTTCAAGGCCATCTGCTGAACTTAATTTTATGTGTTCCTATCTACTTAACATGTCTCGGCAGTTTGTAAAATTAACTTATACGAAAGCCATTCAGAAGTACATTTCAAAGCCTTGGAAATAAAAACGAACTATAGAAATCTAAATCAACATATGAATCATAACGTGAGAACAAACAGAAAACTGCCTAGGAAACTTAGCCACAACCATGTATAATCGTGGAACCAGGTAAATTAAAGACGAACAAAGACTAGCTAAAGCAACCAAATTTTGATGCAGAATTGGAATCTTTCCAGCTAGCCTAAATTTTGAGTAAACCCTTTGCAATTTGGAAACATTGGATTAAATGTTATGTTACATATCCAGTTAATCACAAGCAGGTCAATGTTAAATCCATTAGATCATGAACAGAAACTTAGCGGGAAATTGTCAAAACACATCGTAATCATATACCAAGCCAACTTTCAAACACAAACATATATGATAAAGCTTGAGATTTAGAAGGCATGATCTTAATTAAGCTGCTAAATATACTGTAATCTTTTTGAAATTGATGATATCGTAAAATAAATGGCTAGAGCTTGGATCAAGGAAGATAGAGCATATTCTCACATTTGCATTTCCTGGAGAGAAGATAATAGATAGGATCACCTTCATCAAGGCGTGACGTTCTGTATCTCTTTCGTTCAGAAGGCTGAATATAACCAGAGTAGCCATGCATGGCCTGCAACTCGAGCACTTGTTTAGACACGCCGGAGGCCTTGAACCCACCTGCAGCTAGCTTCTCTCTTTCATTGACACTATTGGTTTTGTAGCTATGAAACCCCCACCAACAGCCAAGGTAAGCACCATATATATATATATATATATATATATATACAGGTGAGGAAATAATGGAGTAGAATAAAATGACATATGATCATATTGCATAACTATACAGGTGAGTACAAGTTTGATCAGAAGCCTAAGCAAAATAGCAAAAGAAAATAAACAAACAAAGCTTTGGCATTTCGATATGATGCTGGTCAGTAGATGAAAGATAAATTATATGCAAGATATATATACGAACATAATCATATAGACATACTTGTTTAGCAGAAGCGAAAGCTTGACTTGAATTACTAATCGTTGAACAAAATCACAGTTCGAAAGTTGTTCGTTTCCATAACATAAGTCCTTCTGCACATTGAAGCAAAAATTCCTTTTAAGAATTATACAATGCCTGCCCGATTGTTCTCTCTCCTTTTCTCAATTTCTTTTCTCTTGTTGTAGTGAGAAAACTTTCCCCTTTCTTTTTTCTTAATGGCCAAATGCCATTAATAGACAGTTGGGTGGCATATTTCCATTTTGTAATCTGCCTAAGACAGTTTTTTAGTGCAAATGAGAAAACTACCTAATGGCAGTTGTTTAATGCAAAGATAAGGCCACCTATTATGGGTGGACCCGAATTCTTTACTCTTATATTTTTCACTCGCACAAAATGAGTGTCAAACTCTCATGATATCGAGAATGTTTTTTCTATTCTTTACATTTGGTTCATACAAAGAAATAAGCTATGCGACCAAAATACTTCGAGAGCTCAGTTGTTATATGATTATTAGGTTCATATAGTAACTCATAATCACATTTAATCACTTATACAACTATTAGATATATATAGTAACTCTTAAGTACAAGTAGAAAAAATACGCAGTACCTTAGACCCATTCAATCACATTTCAAGTTTCTCATTATCTCTTTTTTTTTATCATATTGCATGATATATTTGTGTATTTACAATTATATTCGATATTTTAGACATAATTGGTCATCCTATAAATACAACCAAATATGACAGCAGAATGATAATTCCTTCTTCTAGAATATCTCTATTTCAATTCAACTGCTATCCAAATATGCCATACTAGATCGAATCATCCATAACCATTGGCAACAATCCTTGATAATTAAGGTTGAACTGAAACTTTAAGAAATAGTCGAAAATCTTTAAGGGTATTAAATATGAAAACCTATAATCTCAAGGGTCTCACATAATAAGAAGTAGAGATCTAACCTTTTGTTACCCTTATTGGTCGAACAATACATGTATGGTATGAAACACATGCTATGGTATTACTTTTCTTTTTTCGGGAAGCATATATCTTTCATCATTTATATATCAATACCATACAAGTGATGGTTCATATACTCCTAATATCTAACTTGAGTCCACAACTCTACTTTATTTCATATAATCAATAAGAATTTCACCTAACATATTAAGATAAAGTGAACTATGGGTTTATTCACTTTCAATCACAAATCTCAATATCGAGTGACCTTATTTTAATCCCTTATCAAAATGATTGCATTTTAAGCTTAGGCTATCAATCCATAGCTTTAAACTAGTTTCATCTTTATGGTGCGAAACCATTAAGGTAATTACCTATGTGAGAAGGTTAATCATCTCTCCAACATACATTTCAAATCTTATTGTATATGTACATTACATATATATGTATGCATGCATCACAAAGCAAAGTACTATTCTTTAATAACATTAATTGTATTCAATATCTCAACTCAAATGGAAAAATATCATATATTGTTTATATAGAATTGTTCAATTAGTACATGTACTTCAACATCTATGTAATCTTAGAGATTTTATGTGGCTATTAAACACATCTCTAAGTATAGGTTTAGTAAATAGATCTGCAATCATCTTATGGATAAAAATGTACTACATCTTAACTTTTTTTGTGCAAATATGTTTCTTATATAGTTATACTTTGTATCTATATGTTTGGTCTTATAATGATATTTGGGATCCTTTATGAATGCAATTGTAACATGGCTATTGCAATTCACCAACAATGAGTTAGACTCATCATTTTCAAATCCTAAATGATTCAAGAATATCTTAAGCTAAATAACCTTTTAAATTGCCTCTAAAAATGCTACAAAATTAGTTTTCATTGTGGATAGTGCTATACAAGTCTGTTTTTTACTACTTCATAAAATAACCCTACTATTAAAAAAAATGTAGCTAGAGATAGATTTTCTTTCATTTAAATCTTTTTTTCAATCAGCATTCATATAGTCGACCAAATGTATATCATTTATTTGATAGCACAACGAATAATCTATAATACCTTTTAGATATCTCAATATCCTTTTAATGGTTTTCCAATTGAGTTAACCTAGATTGGATTGATATCTACTTACCATGTCTACGGCATAGCAGATGTCCAATCTTATGCACATTTAGCATGCATAAGATTTCCAATAGAACTAGAGTAAAGGCTTATTGCTATTTGTTTCTTTTTTTGTGGAGTCTTAAGACATAATTTCTAGCTAAAGCTTTCACCTTTTGCTATAGGAATATTTATTGGCTTGCAATCTTGCATATTGAATCGTTCCATAACTTTTTTAATGTATTACTCTTGTAAAAGAGTTAACAATTTCTTAAAATGGCCTTTCATGATTTTTACACCAAATATGTAAGCTATTTCATCCATGATTTTTACACCAAGTATGTAAGTTGTTTTGCCCATGTCTTTCATTTCAAAATTTAAGAACAACCAAGTTTTCACTTCAATCATATATTTTTTGTCATTGTCAGTCAATAGTATGTCATCTACATAAAGTGAAAAATCATAAATTTATCTTTGTCTTTTTTGACATACATAGTGGTCCTTATCAATCATGATAAAATTATATGAAATTATCACTTGATGAAATTTAATATACCACTGTCTAAAAGATTATTTAAGATCATAAATCAATTTAACAACATACACATTGTGCACTTAACCTATGTCAATGAAACCTATAGGTTATTTTGTATAAATTTTTTTTTCAGTCTTTTGTTTAAAAAGGTAGTTTTCACATCCATTTAATGTAACTCTAAAACTAAATTGGTTACAATGGCTAGAATTAAATATATCAAGGTAAATCTTACAATAGGAGAAAAAGTCTCTTCATAATGAATTCTCTCTTCTTGAGTATACCCCTTCACTACCAAACAAGCCTTATATATTTGAATTGTCCCATCTGACTTACACTTAATATTAAAAACCCATTTGTTTCTAATCACTTTGTGTTCTTTAGGAAGGTCAACCAATTCTTCAACACAGTTTGATCTCATAAATTCCATTTCTTTTTCCATTGTTTTCATCTTTTTTTTTTTTTTTTACAAAAGATAAAAGAGTTTCTTTTAACATTTCTTGGCTCTTTTTCATCTTATGGGGTAATTAAGAATGATTCCTCTTCTATGTCAAAATGATGTTGGGGAATATTTTCATAATTACTTTGCCTGACTTATTATTATTGGGAAACTAATTTATCAAATTCATCATCTTTAGTCATACTCCCTTTTGATGAGATACTATTAGTTCTTGATTAAGAGTATACATTAATTGGGAAACTAACAAATCATTTACTTCTTCAATATTGTAAAGAGACATTTCTTGGTCTCTTTCACCTCTTTTTGGAAACTTACTTTCCAGAATAATTGCATTCGAGATTTAGATTCAATGACACTCCCCTTTGGTTGTTGACCTATGCACACCTATCCTTTTAAATGCTTTGAATATCTTATAAATATATTTTTTTTGCCTTAAGAACCTAACTTGCCATGTAGATGAGTGGTCTCATGTACATAGGTAGCACAACTTTAAGGTCTTAAATTATTGAGATCAGGTTTCTCCTAATCCAAAATTCATAAAAGGTGAACATAACTGACTTGAAAGGTACTCTTTGAGTATATAAGTAGTAATTAATAATGCATCACCTCAAAAAGTGATTGGTAAATTTACTTGGGCTATCATAGACCTCACCATTTCAAGAAGAGTTTTATTTTTTCTCTCCACACCACCATTTTGTTATAGAGTCTTTTGAATGATCAACTACCTATCAGTACCCTTTTCATCATATAATTGTCTGAACTAATTGGATAAATACTTATGTCCTCGATTTGTTTTTAACGTCTTAACATTTCTTTCTAATTTATTCTTTATCAAGGTTACATACTTTTTAAAACACTTTAATGTTTTAAACTTGCAACAAATCTAATAGAATAACCCAAAGCATGTAAAATCATTAATAAATATGATAAAATACTAACCTCTTTTCTGTGACCTTACATTCATCAGCCCATAAATATTAGAATACATTAATTGAATGGAACTTCATCTTCAGTTCTTTTATTAAATGATTTTTTTATCATTTTTTCTACTAGACAACTTTCACATAATGGTAAATTAACTTTATCAATAGAGCCTATTAATCCATCTTTTGCTAATCTATCCATTCTTTGTTGACTTATATGGCCAAGTCTAGCATGTCAAATATTCACATCAATATTTGTATCAAAATCAATCACAAAAGAAAAGTTAGATTATTGTATGGAATAATATCTAACATAATAAAATCATCTAACAAATATAGAGAGCCATAATAAGTTGTATCCAAATAGAAACTCAAATTAGTACTATTGAAATTCAAAACAAATTTTAAACTAAGAGGAACTATGATAGAAATCAAATTTCATCGAATATTAAGAGTAAAAAGAACATCATGTAGGATAAGGGTTTTTCCACCAAGCATGTATAGCTTGCAGGCGCCAATTTCCCTTACTTTAATCCATGAATTATTCTTACGTAGATTCATTTTGTTCCACATGAAATTTGACAAAAATCCATGAACGCGTTTATATCTTGTGCTACATGGTATGTGATCCCTAAGTCTATAATCCACAAAGGATATAATTCACTCATTATAATAGTACTAGAAACAAACAAAATACTTTTAGCATCAAGTAAAAATGCTTTAAGGGTTTGTACCTTTTTTGGCTCATTACATTTACGAATAAAGTGACCCATTTTGCCATCTTTTGTTAATCTATCCATTCTTTGTTGACCTATATGGCTAAGTCTAGCATGTCAAATATTCACATCAATATTTGTATCAAAATCAATCACAAAAGAAAAGTTAGATTATTGTATGGAATAATATCTAACATAATAAAACCATCTAACAAATATAGAGAGCCATAATAAGTTGTATCCAAATACAAACTCAAATTAAGATTGTTAAAATTTAAAACAAATTTTAAACTAAGAGGAACTGTAATAGAAATCAAATTTCATCAAATATTAAGAGTAAAAAAGACATCATGTAGGATAAGAGTTTTTCCACCAAGCATGTATAGCTTACAGGTGCCAATTTCCCTTACTTCAATCCATGAATTATTCTTACGTAGATTCATTTTGTTCCACATGAAATTTGACAAAAATCCATGAACGCGTTCATATCTTGTGCTACATGGTATGTGGTCCCTAAGTCTATAATCCACAAAGGATATAATTCACTCATTATAATAGTACTAGAAACAAACAAAATACTTTTAGCATCAAGTAAAAATGCTTTAAGGGTTTGTACCTTTTTTGGCTCGTTACATTTACAAACAAAGTGACCCCTTTTGCCATCTTTTGCTAATATATCCATTCTTTGTTGACCTATATGGCTAAGTCTAGCATGTCAAATATTCACATCAATATTTGTATCAAAATCAATCACAAAAGAAAAGTTAGATTATTGTATGGAATAATATCTAACATAATAAAACCATCTAACAAATATAGAGAGCCATAATAAGTTGTATCCAAATACAAACTCAAATTAATATTGTTAAAATTCAAAACAAATTTTAAACTAAGAGGAACTGTAATAGAAATCAAATTTCATCAAATATTAAGAGTAAAAAAGACATCATGTAGGATAAGGGTTTTTCCACCAAGCATGTATAGCTTACAGGTGCCAATTTCCCTTACTTCAATCCAAGAATTATTCTTACGTAGATTCATTTTGTTCCACATAAAATTTGACAAAAATCCATGAACGCGTTCATATCTTGTGCTACATGGTATATGGTCCTTAAGTCTATAATCCACAAAGGATATAATTCACTAATTATAACAGTACTAGAAACAAATAAAATACTTTTAGCATCAAGTAAAAATACTTTAAGGGTTTGTACCTTTTTTGGCTCGTTACATTTACGAACAAAGTGACCCCTTTTGCCATCTTTTGCTAATCTATCCATTCTTTGTTGACCTATATAGCCAAGTCTAGCATGTCAAATATTCACATCAATATTTGTATCAAAATCAATCACAAAAGAAAAGTTAGATTATTGTATGGAATAATATCTAACATAATAAAACCATCTAACAAATATAGAGAGCCATAATAAGTTGTATCCAAATACAAACTCAAATTAATATTGTTAAAATTCAAAACAAATTTTAAACTAAGAGGAACTGTAATATAAATCAAATTTCATCAAATATTAAGAGTAAAAAAGACATCATGTAGGATAAGAGTTTTTCCACTAAGCATGTATAGCTTATAGGTGCCAATTTCCCTTACTTCAATCCAAGAATTATTCTTACGTAGATTCATTTTGTTCCACATAAAATTTGACAAAAATCCATGAACGCGTTCATATCTTGTGCTACATGGTATGTGGCCCCTAAGTCTATAATCCACAAAGGATATAATTCACTCATTATAATAGTACTAGAAACAAATAAAATACTTTTAGCATCAAGTAAAAATACTTTAAGGGTTTGTACTTTTTTTGGCTCGTTACATTTACGAACAAAATGACCCCTTTTGCCATAGTTAAAACACTTAACTCATAGTTTATTTTTCTTAAGATGAACCTTTGACCTCATCCTTGGCCGATTTGGCTATTCTTTGGTCTCTTAGGAACTTACTTTTTTTTTCCATCATGTGACCTATGCTAGAAACTTGAAGCTTCTTTTGAACTAAATGATGCCATTTAAGCATTAGCACTAAGTTTGGATGCTTTCATACGATCTTTTTCTAGTTGAAGATGATAGAAAACATCATCAAGAGTTTTTATACTCTCATTTTAGGTAAAATGCACCTTCATGTGCTCTTAGCTATATGAGGATAATTACTTGAACCTATTATTCATCTGTCAAAGTGTGGCCAGCCTCTTTTAGCTCACTTATCATGCTTGACATCTCTCTCACATGCTATCTCATATTATAATTAAGTCGCTTTTTATATATGTCAAACTTAATAGTAAGCTACCTAAGTTTGGTAATTAAAGTTACACCAAACTTTGCTTTCAAGGCATTCCATATCTTTTTGGCTATTCCATGAGATCGAAACTCGTGCGTAATATCATTCTCCATACTTTTAAGCAACATAATACATGTAGTGGAGTTTTTCTTTTTTCAAGCCTTATAAGCCTTTCGGTCATTCTTGTGTTGGGACATTTTTTTTTTCTCGAGTTCATCAAGGACATTGTTTAAAACATTAAAAATCTTTTGTTCTTTAAGTACATATTGGATTTTCATACTCCAGATCTCATAATTGTCCCCATTTAGCTTTTCACCCTAAATAGAAGCTATTTCAAAGTATAATTTTACATTTGAGAGACATATGCACTAATAAATGCCTAGTATTGCACATTTATCACTTTGTCACAATGTCACAAATAAAATAATGACAATCATTCACATAAAAATGAAACCAAAAGGTCACTATGTTCTCAATCAAATTCATTTTAATGTGTTTGATGATTACAATTTATTTCATTATACAAAATCAATCAATTATTCTAAGATAGAACAAATCAATCATCTTATAACTCCCACTAACCATAAGGTTACCAACATATACCAATAACATATATATTGATTTCACACAATTAAGTATTACAAAACATAATCCGAATCCACAAACATGTTCATAATATATATATATATACTTATTGAATGTTAATTAAACATGTTCCTAATCATTTCAAATGACTTGTCTAAGAATATCAATAGATTTTAAAAACTCTTATTATAGTTTTTCATTCACATTGCCCATCTATGGAGGTCCAAGAATTTTGTGTTTCCCATTACGGAGACTTGGGTAGACTAAAAATGTTGCGCTTTTCTTTGCCCACATTCTTACGTATTCTTTCACAAAATCCTTAATTAATTTTCATACTTAAGATCACTCTCCATAAACATTTAGACAACTTTGAAAATTCTTTTGTCTAAGAGTCAAAAGTGTACCCATCAATATTTCATATTTGATCTGGTCATTTCTAATGTGCATGCAGCCACACTAAATTAATTCTTGGACATGCCATTAACCTTAATTATATTCCTCTCAATATCATTATTTGGATACATTCAATATTGCATCAATTCCACCATCAGCTTTACGAATCTCAAAAAATGCACTTATGTCCTCATAATGATAAGAGACCTCACGAAAACAATTATGATTTTTTATAACAAAATACAAAAGAAAAAATTATGAATTCATAAGTCAACACAAGTCAAAAAATGATTAAGACTCATCTCAATCATTCTTGTGTGATTTGACATCCCAAAGTCAATCAAGGATAATTTTTTAAAAATTTTTTTACTTAAGGCATTAAGATGCACTATCTAGAAACCAAAAAAAAAATTGATCAAAAAAGGCAAAACATCAATGGCATTTTCTTTTTTCTTTTTATTTATGTCAAGAATTATCACAACAACATTAATTATACCAAGAACACAAAAATTATGTCAACTTTTATAGATATTCGCATGTAAAAATATATCATGTTTTTTTATTATGAAAGACATACAAACAAATTAGAACACAAGCCAATTTTGCTCTGATATCAATGAAAAATAAATTACATGTAAGATATATATATAAACATAATCATATATATATATATACTTGTTTAGAGAAATAAAAACAAAAACTTGACTTCAATTATTAGTCGTTAAATAAAATCACATTTCAAAAATCATTCATTTTCACAATATAAATCCTTCAACATACCGAAACAAAAATTTCTTTTGAAAGTTATAAAATACCTGCCCAATTACTCTCTCTCCTTTTTTGAATTGTTTTTTCTTTCGTTGTCGTGAGAAAACCTTCCCTTTTCTTTTTTCTTAATGGCCGAATGCCATTAATAGAGAGTTGGGCGGCATTTTTCTTATTTTGTAAACTGCCCAAGGCAGTATTTAATGCGAATGAGAAAGCAGTTTTGTAATGCAAGGATTGGGCCACCCGTTATGGGCGGACCTGAATCCTTTACTCTTAAATAGAGAAAATATAATTAGATGGATCAAAAGGTTATTGTAACATTATTTATTATAATTAGCCCAGTATTATATATTTGCACAGTCTCTTTTATTTGTTTTTCCAGATTGAGGGGGCTTCAATGCTTTGGGAGTCTGATCCAACGTGTCTTTACCACCTGCTAGAATGGACCATGAACGATTAAAAGAAAAAAAAAACAGGAACAAGCCTCGATTCTCTAATGACATCTTTGGAGCAAGGCCGAATGATATGATAATTAACGTTTTTTGTTTCTTTCACCATAGCATTTGGAGATATGATAATGCTGATATGATACTTTTGTCATTATCTAAAGACTGGAATTGGAATTCAAAGTCAAGCTTTATATAATTGGGATGGTGAAAGATAAATAGTAGACAAAGAAAAATCGTGTTTCTACTTTATTGGATGCTCTTTCCAACAACTCTAGATTTTTTTTTTTTGTTGAATGCAGCCTTGTTATCCGCAATCATCCAAATATACTTTTGAGTTTTCTCAGAATTTATTATTTTGAAAACACTCAAAAATAATTATGTATTGGTCTGTTAGCGTTTTGAAAAATGCTGTTCGGAGCATGAAATTTTATCCCGTAATTCTTGGGGAGTTACAATATCTGCTGGGTTTCTGTTTCAAAAAACAATTACGTACTGGTCTGGTAGAATAAATCAGCCTTCATCTGCAGATTAGGGAAGGGAAGGAAAATGATTTAACTCAAAAGAATATGGGAATATGACATGGTAACTACTGACAAACAACTCACAAAGGGCGTATGGTCCAGATAGAGAAAGGCTGTTAAGACCAACACTTTCTCATAGGAGGGAACGCCACCGCAATAAGTAGGGTCGAGGATTGTTTGATTTTCTGTACCAACTTTTCACATACTTCCTACCAGCCCTCAACGGTCACTCACATCACAATTTCCAGAAAATTGAATCAGTCAAATTAGCATTCAGTGATTCACATCATTTCTACAAATATTAAGTTGATCACCTTTTATTAATCACTGGGGCAAAAACATACATGACCTCCAAAGGCGGATTTAAAATTCATTACATGGTTGACAGTTTACATACCACACAGTTCAGAGCAAGTGAAACCAGTAAAACTAGGGCTTGGTAAAAATAAAATAAAAACAACTCCAAGAGCTGTCATGGCAGACTACATAAATTGCTGCCATGGCCGAAGCCCGTGAAAAATAGGCACCAAACTTCAAACTGCCAAAAGCAACCATAACTACAATGACTCGAGACTTTCAATCCGCCCTTGAGGAAAACAAACCCAACCATCACGTGCAGAACATTGAGTAAAAAAACGTGAAAGACTCGGTAAAACCAACAATGGACAAACTACAGAGAGGGTACTGGAAGGACAATAATAGCAAAAGCTTAGCCCAAGCAGAAATCAACGAGGCTAAGCAAAAACACCATGCGCCAGCACCCAACAAACATAAAAACATAACCAACCGGAAAGATACCCTAAAATCCAGAACCCAGCAACTGTATTATCAGGGAAATTTGGCCATCAAGAAACTAATACCCATTATTGGGATTCAAACTCTAATAACAGATCTCCAATGAAAGGAAACCCGTGAAAAAAGGAGGATGGCCATATTCCCTGGAAAAAGGAACCGAGTACTGGAAGATAGAAGACCCATAGCTGATGGACCCAAAAACAACACAAACAGCTACTACTAACAAACGCTACTCTGAGAGTTCTTGATTTGGTCAAAAACCCCTTTTTGTTGATAAAGCCAAACAAGGCAATACGTGGAGGGACCTATATCCATTAGTTCAGAAAAGGATATCACACCTCCATATCTGCTCTACAAGCAGGTCAACTGCACTGCTGCTGATTGCCTTGCATTGCTGTAGGTTTAACCCCAAGAGGGTCTGACCCAATTTTCCAAGTGAAGGCAAGCTTTTGTCTGAGATCATAGAGCAACCAGAAATAGAAAGTATCTGAAGATTGATCTGATTAGAACAAGCCAGAGCTGCAATTCCAGAATCAGTGATAGCACACTTGGAGACATCAAGATCACTGAGCAACTGACAGTTCTCCGCAATTGCAACCAAACTAGCATCACTGACTTTACAACCATCAAGATTCAGCATTTCTAGAGTCCACCCATGCAAATCAGCCATGATACAAACAACTTTGTCACTCAAATTCACACAACCACTCAGATTAACCTTCACCAAACCAGCCTCACAACTCTCAAGCAATGAGAGAAACCCAGCATCTGTTATTCCATGAAGCCCACTCAACTCCAATTGCTCCAGTTGAGAGCACAACTTCCCTAACACAACTAAGCTAGCATCACCAAAACCAGGGCAGTTACGGATGGACAGCGATCGAAGGGATTCACAAGGGGATAAAAGAGGCAATCCCAAGTTTAAGTCCTTAATACCCAAGCAGTTCACAAGAGAAATAGCCTTCAACTTTGCACCACAGTTAAGAAGGGAACCAAAAAACCCAAATTGGGTGATCCTGTGGCACTCCTCCAGTTGCAAGCTCTCTAGTGAACTAGCTGTTTCGGCAAAAGACATCAATCCGTTATCAGATAAGAAAGAACATTTGCAGAGGCAGAACTGCTTCAAATTTGGGCAACCCTTTCCAACAGCTTCAAGTCCCAAATCTGTCACTCCACAGCAGGATGTAACAGCGAAAGATTTCAATTTCTGTAGCCCATGACCATTACCCATTACCCAGAAGCCCTTCTCACTCACATTTGGAAGGCTAGTGAGAGAAAGGTCAGTCAATGCCTTGCCATAGTGTCCAATAACAGCAAGAGAGACATCAGTAATGTTCAAGGCCTGGAGCTTTACTTTTGTGAGGGAATATGAGGCTGAAGACAACAGGCTTGCAATTCCTTGATCTCCAACAAAGGGGCAATCTTTAATTGAAATAGACTTTAGATTCGGACAGCAGCGTGCTACAGCTTGGAGACCTTCATTCCCAATGTTTGCACAACCCTCAATGGTCAGATCATTCAAATTAGGGCAGCTCTTTGCAACATAGAGCAATGACTTATCTGTAATTGCAGGACAGTGGCAAAGGTCAAGCTTATCTAGCTGGTGACACCCATCAGCAATCTCACACAGACCTTCATCTCCAACAGAAGACAAATTCCACAAGGAAAGAACCCTTAGAGAAGGGCATCCACGGGAAATGGCCCTGAGGCCAACAGAAGTCACTCCATGCCTGGAATTGCTACCTCGAATAAAAAGCTTGCCCAATCCTCCACGACTAGCAGTTCCGACAGAAATAGCAGCAAGTCTAACATCTGTTGCTTTCTTCCCTTCCAAACTCCTAGAGAGATATCCATCACCCTCAAAATCATGATCTTCAACCTCAGAAACAACTCCATCCTTCTTATCAATACCCTCTTTCCTGAGATTCAAAGCTTGGTTGGTCTTGTTGTCACTGATTTCATCACTGCAGATGTTGCTTACAAGTGTAAGCCAGCGCTTGGAAACACAAGCACAGGCACTCCTCTCTTGGCCTCCAGGTAATCGTCTGAGGATTTCAAATAAGCATTCATCAGGGAGAACCTCAATTGATGGTTTCTTCAGCTCAAACCTCTCTCCCGAGAGAACAAAAGGGGCACCGATGCAGGACCTCTTCCAAGGAGGGAAATATGCATCCACATGACGTCCAAGGGACAAAAAGAGAGTTGACTCCTTGGGGTTTGGGTAAATTGACCCCCTAGCGGAAATATCATCACTTCCTGAGAACCAAGATCAAAAAAGTTGATGAGAACAGAGAATTCTACTAAAATAATATAAGAAAATTGAATTAAAGAACTTGAAAGATATTTCTGATTAAATAGCAGTTGATCAAGATATTCTTGACCACATACAGCTCTCAAAAACCACATCTCTACCAACATTATGTCCAATAAACATAAACAAAATACAAAGGAACCCAGGAATATTATCTAGGAGGCCAAACTTTAGGTTCCAAAGGTTCACACCAAAAGGCCCCTAAGGCAAACCCACAAGATCCATCAACCAGAAGGAGCTCTGAATCCATAACTCATAAATCCATCTCAGATGTAGTCCCACAGAACCATATATTTCAAAACAAAAAATTTACAGCCCAAAAGAAAGTCATCTGAACCTTAAATCCCAACCGATCCGTTCAAAATAGACCTGATCTGCAACCAAAACGCCTCTATCGTTTTCAAGCTGAAGAAGCATAAAACCAAAAACAGATTCAGCTGAGAAACATGCAAAGCTCCTATACATCATCAGACTCCCATATAGTAGACTGTAAAGGTCAACCGATAAGCCCAAAAATAATAAGAGACAAAAAATAAAAAATCAATCAGATCAGTTCTAAGGGCACCTGATCTACAACTAGAACTACTTCATAGCCTCCAAGTCTTAAAATTAACAAAAACCAATAAATAGAATCACCTAAAGGCAACTAAACTTCTTCCTTAGATCAACAAGAATTCACTAATTCACAACCAAGACTCACAATTCCGGTTTAAACTAATCAACAAAACACCATTAGAAAACAAATCTTTCGTAACATCAAAATTGAAATATATCAAACGCTATTAAAATCATCCATGATACTTTACAATAATAATAAAGATTAGTACCCTAAGTTACTTTACAATAATAATAAAGATTAGTACCCTAAGTTACCAAAGATAATCCAAAAATCTAAAAATTTGTTCAAACAAAAAAAGGGTATAACTTTATCACATCAGATATATAAACCAAGTTCAGCAAAACCGAAAATCAAAGATACCCAGATAGGAAAAAAAAGCTGAAAAAAAAAAACCAAAGCTAAAAACTAGCAAAGATGAGGAGTTTACCGTTAAGAGTAAAGAGCTTTGACATAAATACAGGTCAAAAAACCCTGGGCGGTCAAATCTGCTCTGCCCTCCGCGCAAAACCCCTCCAAAGAGAGCAAGAAAGAGAGGCCCAACAAGGAAGAAGGCTGAAACGTCACCGTATGTAGCTTTAAGACACGAATGCATGAGAGAGATTGGACCTAGAAGGACATGAAAACCCTATCAGATAGGGCAAAAATAGAGAGAAAGAAAAAAAAAAAAAACCGTGGAGAAAGAGAAATGAAACATTGATAGCAAGGTAAAAGGGTTGGTTTTAATACGAGAGGAGAGGTTTAGGTGTGTGAGGATACGCAGGATACAAACCAAATGCAATGCATTTGAGCAAAGAAGTGGGGTTTCCTTGGTAATATTCTCTCTCTTCTCCCTCACCACTCCAATACCGCTTACCACTTATGCCTCCGTTGGTTTTTTTTTAATTTCTCTTTCGTTATCACTCAATATTAGGATGTGAGCTATCGAGTTTAAATTAATATAATATTAAATTTAAATTTAAATTTGATTGAAAATTTGATATTTAAAATTTAATTTAAATTTGATTAAATTTGATTTTTTAATATGTAAAAATAAGTTCGATTCTTATATTTGATAAAAATTCGATTATTTGTATTCAAATTTGAGCTTGAATTCGAATATTTATTAATTAAAATAATAAAAATATATTTAAATATAAAAATTTAATTAAGTTCACGAATTACTCGAATCGAATAAAAGAATGTTTAAACTCATCTCGATCGATGAGTCAAACTACTCCAGTTCGAGCTCGACAATAATCAAACCGAATTAAAATTTTATTCGAATCAAACTCGAGTAACTTGTGAGTATTAATATATCATTTATACTCTTAATTTGTATACTTGCTTAGTATTGCTTGTCAAATCCTCTATAGAATAAGCTAGTTTTAATTTTCTTTTTTCATAATTAAAAGAATTTTATACCAAATCATAATCTTATATAAATATATAAAAGTCAAAAATTTTAACTAAAAAATTTTTGATGTAAATAGTTTACATTTTTGACAAATGGATAATCTAAAAAATTGACACATGTTAAAAATTAATTATACATTTCAAATTTAAAATTTAAAATTTAATGATAAAATAAATTTAATTTAAAATATCTTATTTTTATTATTATAAAACATTTATAATAATAAACATTTAATTTAATTTAAAATTTTTATTAACATTATTTATTTTTAAACGATTAGTTGTCTAAAATAAATTAAGAATCAAATCAAGAGTAATAATATATTAAATTGAGAGTAATTTATACTTAATAATTAGACTAATCAAGTATAATATGCACTAAATACGCTTGAGAGAAAAAAAATTTTTAAATTAATGTAATAATAATAATATTAAATTTTTATTAAATGATAGTTTTTACACATTTCATAAATTACTCTCGTTACTTTCATTTTTAGTTTTTAGTCAACTTATTATAATAAATATTAAATATCTTAAATACCTTATCAATATTAAATATCTTGAACACCTTATCAATCTTATATCTTATTTTATATAAATATATAAAAATCAAAACCTTTGATCAAAAGAAAATATTCAATGTGGATGTTTTCTTTTTTATACATGTACAATCATGAATAAACACTATGTGTCATCGAATAAATATATTTTATTTTATTTTATGCATTTTTAATTTAAAAAAATTAATATGCTTAATTTGATTTGATTCATTTGTAATATAAAAAAATAAATTTATTTAATTTAGATTATTTCATTTACTCTCTTTTAAATATTCATTACTCTTACCTTATATAAATAAGTTTCAATTCAATTTGTAATCAAAGTTAACTATTTTTTACCATTAAAGATAATAGTATGGGATGTTTGTTCTATAATTCTATTATGTTCTGTTTCTGTTTTTCCTTTTTTTTTTTTTTTATTTGTTTCGATTGATATTTTTCTTTTTTATCTATTTGTTTTATTCCTTTTTTTTTTCAAATTGTGATTTCTTTTGTTATTTTTTAATATTATAATTTGCTTTTTAGCAAAAAAAAATACCTAATTTGCTTTTAGTTTTTGAAACAATATTAGTATAATATACAAATATGTTAGTATGCCTTAGAAATTAATCTAAACATTTCATACACAATACAAAATGACTTGCTTTATTTTATCTTTATATTTAACTTTTGGTTTTATTTTTTAGTGAAGTAATTTATAATTTTTATGAGTAAATGTATATACATATGCTATGTGATTTATGTTAACTACAAAGTTTTATTACTTTTTTAAATTACTAATAAGTTGTTACCATGAACATATTTGATCTCAAATACCATAGTAAATGATTACTGTCATGAAAAAAAAATGATATGATACATAAAAGAATGTCTAAACAAATATCGATGGCTTACATAAATGAGTCTTGCATGGGGTTAACAATTTTTAAATTTCAGTTATTTTAATACCAAATGAAATTCAATTGTCTTATACATATAAATGAAAACAAAATTTTAATTCGTTATGTAAATTATAAATGTATTGATTTCTTAAAGATTATTATATGTAATGAGAATGCTAATTGATTTACTTAGTCATTTTTTTTTTAAATTCAAAATGAAATTGAAGTTCACATTAATTACTTAATGTACAATCTCTATAAATTATATCTAACTAAACTAATTGGTATCTTTTAAGTTTGAGAAATGTGTTAGAAATATGTTGGCATTCATTGAAGTAAATTGAACAATAGATATAATAAATTATTGTATTACTAGAAATTTATTATTTACTCATCAATGGGCCTTGACTCTTTGGAAAAATGGATCCAATAATAAAAAAAAATTGTGTTAACAAGCACAAAGTTTTTAAGAGTAAATTTGTTTTTTAAAAATTAAAGTAAAAAATCAAGTTTTTATATTATTTTAGTATTGATCAAATTGAGTGTTATTGACAAAGCAAAGTTAAATGAAATTTTAAAACTCTCAAGAGATTAAGAGGTAATAATTGATTTATATGAATGATTTATACAGTAAATATAATATTACAATTATTTTCTTATAAAATGGCCAATGTTTTTGCCTTTTTTGAATAAGTTACAATTCAAGTTGCAATTAAAATTTAATTTTTCATTTTTATTTACCTTAAATTTATCAAAATTAAATTCCATTTTTAACTTTTAACATTCAACATTGATACTACATAAAAATAGGAGTTTACTTTGATGTATTGCCATTTAATAATTAATATTGAAAAATTTTTAAATTTAAATTATTATCAAAAGACCAAATTTAAATTTTATATATTATCTTTCTTGTAGACACCCATTTTTTGTCGGGAATATTTTCGAAATTGAAAACAAGCTTTAACCATAATTAAAAGATTTTTGAGATTTAATTCCAAAATCAATTCACATTAAAATTAAATCAAATAAAATCATAGATTTAAGGAAAATGGACTTAGCATGAATTCCTATAAAAATCTATGATAAAAGCAAGAGGGGGAAACGAAAAAAATAAAAAAAACAATCGTCCCATTGCCATTGTCACTAGCATTTTCCCCATTCCATGATACCACTAATACAATTCCTTCATTTCCATACCAGGCCATCCTTATTGCCAATAGTCCTAACCTACAATTCTCAACAGCAAGATACCATCAATGTCAGATAGACCAAAACCCAAAACACCATTAACAAACCATCCAAAAAAATCTTCACTTTCGCTAATGGTCAAAATTTCCCTAGAAAATCCCCAAACAAGCCACGTCCAGCTATCCACCAACACTGAATCCCACGATGTCAAAATTGAAACTCAAATTTAAACTGAAACTAAAACGAAATTGAAAAGTGAAAACGAGCTGTCCAAAAAGCCATTGTCTCTGATACTGGCTGGAGCTCCCACGCAACGTGATGGCATCGATTTTATTGAGACTGGGAGCTATAAAGATCATTGAGAGCACTAAAAAATTATGCACCCAATGGCGCAACATCTGCAAAGATCCATCCATGTGGCAATCCATCGACACATGGAATTCTAGTGACTCACATTTCTATGATCTCAAGAAAATATGCACGCATGCTATTGATCATAGCTGTGATGGTTTGGTCAATATCAATATTGAGTACTTTGGTACATATGAGCTTCTCACCTATATCACTGAAAGGATGAACTTTTGGATTGATGTTTGAAGTTTTTGCATGAATCTGACGATCCGTGTGAACATTCGCGCTTTAAGCCTGATCCAATCGTAGGTTTTTTATTTTATCCTATTTTTTGTTTTGATTTTATTTTATTTTCATTTAATTTTTAATTTTTAATTTTTTTTCTTATTATTATTTTCATCTTTAATTATTATTTTACTCTTTACTTTAAATTAAAAATTTTATTATTTATTTTATAAAATACCTTTATGAATTTTATTTTATTTTATTATTTATATAAAAAAATAAAAAAAAAGTCTTTTCAAATAAATTCATGAATCCTATCAAACTATTAGAGATTTTTTTGTGAATTTAAACTTTATGGAATCTACCAAATTGTTGGAGAATTTCATAAATCAATTACAAAAAAAAATAATTTTTTGTATTTTATCCTACCAAACTATTAGCGAATTGCATTTTAAGTTAAATCTTACTGAACTATTGAAAGATTTAATGAATTTTCTCCAAGATAAAATTTTATAAATATTTTTATAATAAAATCTCACTAAACTATTAAGATATATGCATCAAAGTAAATCCTATCAAACTATTAGAGGACTTTACTAATTTTTTTGAATAAAATATATTAATAAATTTGATTACGGAGCCTCTTCAAGGTGGAACACTAGTCTCCATGAATACTTTTGAGATGAGAGAATTATCTTAAATTGCTACCAAACTATTAGAGTAATTTTAGAATTAATTTTTAATATTAAATATGTTGGTAAAATATAAACATATTTAAGGCTTGGATAATTTGAAATCAAACTGATACCATCCTTTGGATGGACACTGTGGGGTGTGCTATAACTTTTCTCACATGTAATTGTACTACCGAATTTAAAATCTAGTTTCATGGATCAGAATCTACTATTTAAATATACCTAAGTCAATTTTAGGACTCTTTTTTAAAAGGGACAGATTCGATCAGGTGGTCAATCACATCTTAACAAAAAAGATTAGTGGCAACTCTTAAAAACTATGTCTAGTGATAGGTCCATGAATCTATATATTATGACAGTTTGGTGATTCCACTAGGAAAATGAGAGTCAGGCCAATAAATGATTTCTTACTATCCAATCCTTGCTTAATAAATTTGATATTTTTTTCTTTCTTTCCTATTTTTTTCTTTCCTTTGCTTATATTTTGTTTAGCAATTCATTTACTTATTTCATATATCTATCATTTTTTTGCATGTGCATGACATAACCTCTCTATTCGAGCTTTATTTTTTATGAAGGAATGAAGTACCTATACCTTCATGAGATTTAATGTCTTTATATGGGCTTGAGAAATGCTCCTACTCAGATTGAATCATTTTCATTTGTAGCATATGATAGGCGAATATTGGGGTGTTTTATTAGTTTGTGATGGACAATGATGTAAGGAACAATTTGAGAACTTTTTAAAAGTAATCCAAACCTCATATAGTTAACTTTAAGAGCCTAACCATAAGTAAAGCTATGTCCTTCTACCCTTTATAATTAATCTAAAATTTAGGGTCATATTGTTATTTTATTAGCTTTATAGTGTTTATTTTGCATTTTTTATTGAGGTGACTAATCGATTTTTTTATCTTGTTTATTTTTTTTTCTTATGCATATTCATAAACATACATGCATTGCATTACATTCATTCATGACCATTTATTCATAATGTTAAATCATGTCAAGATCACTTATTCTAGATTATGGTACTAAGATGTAAGAATAGCTCAACATTCTTATAACACCTGAGCTAAAGCCAAAAAAATAGAGCAAGATAATGCAAACCGTTTTAAAAAGTTAGAAAAAACTCACCAGGTAATTGAGGAGAAACTGATCTTTGAAGTTTTAGAAAAAAGTAAACAAAGAAAAAACAGTGGAAGAAGATATCTCGTATGAAGTTATTAAGTCATTATATCCTTCAGGTTTTGGTTCACATCAAACCCAAGCCACTCCAGGCTTTTAGCCACAAAAACCACATTTCTAAGTTACAGTTGCCCGAAAATACCCTATACACTCAGTCAAGTAAATGTTCAAAGTTACACTAATCTTGTCTTCGCTAAAAGGGCAATCGAGCCAATCCAAATCTCTAATCTGAATGAGATGAAAGAAAAAATGAAGTTACAAATGACTGCATCCTCAAAAGACTCTAAGACTGATCAAACAATGAGCATGATTAAAGAAAAGTTATAAGCTACAGAAAACATTGACTTCTATAGATCTATGGATGTTATGGGGTTTGTTTGGTGCCAGATGTGATGATAACACCAAAGTTTAAAGTACTAGATTTGAGAAATACGATAGTACTAAGTGTACTATTACACACGTCATAAGGTATTGTTGTAAAACGGCAGCGCACGCCAACAATAAGACACTACTCATGCATGTCCTTTAGGACAACTTAACCATGTCTTTTGTAAGGTGGTATGTTCAGTTAGATAGGATTCGCATTCGATCATGAAAAGATTTGACCTATTTTTTCATCAATCAATATCATCATATTATAGATATGACTCTTAGTCACTGTTTTTTATAGAGTATAAAAAAAAGATGATAGAATCATTCAATGAATATGCTTAAAAGTGGCGAGATATAGCTACTCAGGTGCAGCCACCCTTAATTGAAAAAGAAACAATGATTTTATGTGTGAGCACTTTAAAGTTATCCTATTATGAGAAAATGATAGGGAACATAATAAAGAATTTTGTTAATATGGTGATCTCAGGGAAGATTATTGAAAATACCATCAAGAGTGGCAAGCTTAAGGAAAAAAAATCAATAGTAGTGTAAAAAAAGGTGGGATCCCTAAGAAAGAAAAAGATGAAGCCTAAATAGTGAGTTTTAAAATATAGCAATCTAGAAGTTATGCTTCATATCCACCATATATTCATCCTACTTACTATCCAACAGTCAATAATATTGTACAAGTTCCTTACTAGCTTTATTTTTTAACCATAAACAACATTACTCTGAGTTCTTATCAACTAGCTTTTCAAGTACTTGCATATGGGCCTAATCCTGTTATTACATTAATTCCAATGCCTAACAATTAAGCGAGTGATTTGGAAAGATCTAGGGGCAATCAAGAGAGAGCTCACATTGATCCTATCCCCATAACCTATACTAAGCTATTTTTAGAATTAGTTAAGAATAACCTAGTATCTTCAATTTTTTTGGAACCGTTAAAGCCACCATTCCCAAATGGTACAATGTTAATGCCACATGTGACTACCATAATAGGAATGTGGATCACTCCATAAAAACCTATCCTGTTTTTAAGCATAAGGTGCAAAGTTTGATTTAAACAGGCTCGATAAGCTTAAATGAACAGAGGAGCTGAATATCCACAAAGGTCCTTTGCCCAATCGATCAAGGGCATGATTTTAGAGAGGCAGATTAAAACTAAGTATCATTTTAAAATTTTTTAAGAATATGGATTTCTTTTATGTACTTTGATTTTATCTTATTTTTTATCATTTTAATAAAAATGATGATTTGATGCATTTTCATGACTTTTTTTTTATGAATCACCATTATTTACTTTTACCTTCTCATACATTTTTTTCACATCCATTTCTTGATTCCAAATAATGAATGTTCAAATAGTCATGACGATAATTCAGGATTCGATTTTGAAAACATTTTTATGATGATTTGATTGATAGATGAAAATTGTTGATTTATTGAGATTGCTGAATAAAAAAAAAAAGATAAATTTTGTGAAGAGTTTAAAAAATGATACAACACATAATCTTTACAATTGTTCATTCACAAGTCTGTTCTTGATCAATAGATGTTCATCATTAAAAGTATTCATGTTCAAGATAAAAAATGGTCATCTTTCTTCTATCATTCATAAAAAAGGTACAATTATCCTTTGTTAACTCGTTTGAGCCTTTTGAAATTTTCTTTTGAGGAACTCTAACCAAAGATCACCCTCATACTAGGGGCAAAGTTTGAGAAATTTGTTTATCTTTAGTGATTTCAGGGGTAAAGCACTTTTGTACTCAAAATTTTCTTGAAAAATAATGGAAAAAAAAGAAAAAGAAATGAAGGAGAAATTGATGGGGCAAAATGCCAATTTGTTCTACATGAAAAATAATTCTTGATTTGATAACCTTCCAAATACAATTTGTACCTATTTTATTCATTTCTTTCATAAACCCTCACCTTAGCCCACGTTGTATCTTTTAAAAGTCTATTTTGATCAAATGTGAATACTTGAATTAGAGAATCATAAATTAAATTAAGACAGATTTATCATTGGATTGTTTGAAACTTTGATCAAAATGTCACTGATGGATAAAGGAAAAAAAATGAAAAAAAAAGAGGTGTGCAAAAAAAAAAAAAAAAACAAAACAAAACAAAATAAACAAAAAGCAAAAATAGAAAAAATGGAAACTTAAACTAAAAACCCGAAAGGGTGGTTTAAGTAAAGATGAAAGCTTGAAAAAACAACTTTATGTGAGGGTTTCAAGAATAAGGATGATTAGTTCAAATACTGAGGATATTGATGAAATGTGTGTTTTAAAGAGAATTCTGAGTTGGAGTTCAAAATTGTCTAAACAGTTATTATTTTGGATGTTGATTCCTATTTCCACAATCATAACATTTTGCTTTCATTTATCTTTGAGTTATTCTTGACCATACTTTTTTTTTCAGTAATAAAGATCCAATTTTCTTATTCTTTACTAAGTGTACATCTCTTGAATGAATCAAGAAAATGTATCATATTTGCCATGAATTAAAATGATGGTAAATAAATGAATGACACTATTCGTAAAAGATTTTTCCATTCTTTTGAAATAAATCTAAGATGAAAAAAGTAAAAGAAGCTTGAAAAAATGATTTAAAGGATAAACAAGGTGATCTAATGATGAATTCAGTGATAGATTAGTTGATATGACCTGTGAGTAACGATCATATAAGGAAAATAACATGGATCAACTAACAAATTTTATTTTAGGATTGTTAATACTAAGAAGTTAAGAAAGAATAGTGGAGTTTTACAAAGCTTGTTATCATAATTGAAATTTCATGGCATGATTTAGTAATGTTTGCATTATATACATTATGTTTAAATCCTTGATAATTATATTTGCATCTTAGATAGGACATGCATCACTCATTTTTTATCTTGACTTAGTTCAAATTATTTTTTTAGCCTGCGATTTGATCTCAATTACTCATTTTTTATCTTGACTTAATCCATATCATTTTTTTGACTCGCAGTTTGATCCTGATCATTTATTTTTTTATCTTGACTCGATCCTAGTCATTTCATCCCAGTCATTCATTTTCGACTTTGACTCAATCTTGGTCATTTAATCTTTTTTATTAACAGTTTGATCTCGATTATTCATCTTCGATCTTGACTCGATCTTGGTCATTTCATCTTTTTTACTTGCAATTTGATCTTGATCATTCATCATTAATCTCGACTCGATCTTGGTCGTGTTATCTTTTTGACTCTCGATTTGACCTTAACTCGGTCTTGGTCTTTTCATCTTTATGACTCACGATTGGATCCTTGTCATTCATCTTCAACCTCAACTTATTCCTGGTCATTTCATCTTTTTGACTCGTGATTCGATCTCAATCATTCATCTTTGACCTTGACTCAATCTTGGTCATTTCATCTTTTTGACTCACGGTTCGAACTTGGTCATTCATCTTCAACCTTGACTCAGTCCTAGTTATTTCATCTTTCTAACTCGTAATTCGATCCAAGTCATTCATCTTCAATCTTGACTCAATCTTCATCGTTTCATCTTTCTGACTCGTGATTCAACCCTGATCATTCATCTTGGACCTTGGCTTGGTCTTGGTTACCTTATCTTTCTGACTCTTTCAATTTTGTTATGAAACTTTTGCAAATCTAAAACCTTTACAAAACTTGAAATCTTGTGAATTTTTCACTCTTACGAATTTGAAAATCTTTACGAATCTAGAACCTTTGCGAAACTTGGAATCTTACAAATCTTTCATTTTTGCGAATCTAAAAGTTGTTGCAAACCTGAAACCTTTGCGAATCTAAAACCTCTATGAAACTTGAAATATTGAGAATTTGAGAATCTTTCATTCTTACGAATTTGAAAGTCATTGCGAACCTAAAACCTTTGTGAATCTAGAATTTCTGCGAAACTTGAAATTTTTTGAATATTCTATTCTTGCGAATTTGATAGTCCTGGCAAACCTGAAATTTTTATGAATCTAGAACCTCTGCGAAACTTGAAATCTTACAAATCTTTCAGTTTTACGAATTTGAAAGTCCTTACAAACCTAAAACCTTGCAAATCTACAACCTTTGTGAAACTTGAAACCTTTTGAATCTTCCATTCTTGTAAATTTGAAAGTCCCAGTGAACCTGAAACTTTTATGAATCTAGAACCTTTATGATTTGGTTGTGAAACTTGGAATATTGGGATCTTTCAACTTCTATTATGGAACCTTACAAATCTTTGAATGTCCAAATTGTGAATATTTGGATTTCAAGTTAAAATTTTGAACTTTATTTATCTAACCTACAGTTCAACTCCGATCGTTCATCTTTGATCTCGATTAAGTTCAGATTATTTTTTTTTACTTGTGATTCTATCTTAGTCATTTGTTTTGATCTCGGTTCAATCTAAATCATCTTTTTGATTGATGATTCAATCTCGGTCACTCGTCTTTATCTCAACTATGTCCAAGTCATCTTTTGACCATGGTTCAACCACGGTCATCTAGCTTCAACCTTGACACGATCCAAGTTAGCTTTCCAAACTTGTGGTTCAATCCTGATCGTTTAATTTTGGCTTAGTCTAGATCATCTTTCCAGACTTACGATTCAATCCCGATCATTTAATTTCAGTATGATTTAGCTTGGTCCAGATCATCTTTCTAGACTTGCAATTCAATCATGGTCGTCTGATCTCGGCTTGATACAAATGTCTTTCTAGACTTGTGATTCAATCTCGGTCATTTGATCTTGGCTCTGTCCAGATTATCCTTTGAACATAGTTTGACCACTGTCACCTCGTTTCGATTTCGGCTTAATCCAGATCATTTTATTTTCAAACCTTTGGTTCAATCTCGATCACCTGTTTTGATCTCAGTTAAGTCTAGATCATTTTATTTTTTTGATTCGTAGTTTAATCTCGATCACCTGTTTTAATCTCAACTTGATCCAGATCATTTTATTTTTTGTTTCGTTACTCAATCTTGATCATTTTTCTATTTTGGTATATTTCAATCACTTTTTAAATCTTGACTTTCAGACCCGAACAAAATTGATATTTTTTGTCTTTGCACAATTTCTGTTCCACAAAAAATGCATAAAGAGGGATAACTTTAGACACCCTATTTTGTTTGAAATGTTTTTCAAAATTGAAAATAGGCTTCAACAGTAATTAAAAGATTTTTTGGATTTAATTCTAAAATCAATTCACATTAAAATGATGCTGAGAGATTTTTTGGATTTAATTCCATAATCAATTCACATTAAAATTAAATCAAATAAAATAATAAATTTAAGGAAAATGGACTTAGCATGAATTTCTATATAAATTTGTGATAAAAGTAGGAAGGGGGACGCGAAAAAAAAAAAACCATCATCCCATTGCCATTGTCATCAGCATCTTCCCCATTCCACGGCACCATTAGTCCAATACCTTCATTTCCACACCAGGCCTTACTTATTGCCAATAGTCCTAACCTACAATTCTCGATAGTAAGATACCAGCACCGTTAGACAGACCAAAATTGAAAACACAATTCACAAATCATCCAAAAAAATCATCACTTTTGCTAATGCTCAAATTTTCCTTAAAAATTCCCTAAACAAGCCACGTCCAACTGCCCGCCAACATTGAATGCCATGATGCTGAAACTAAAACTCAAGCTCAAACTAAAATCAAAATGAAATCAAAAAGCGAATACGAGCCGTCTAAAGAGCCATTGTCTCTGATATTGGTTAGAGCTCCCACACGATGTGACAACATTGATTCTGTTAAGACTGGGAGCCATAGAGATCATTGTGAGTGCTCAAAAAGTATGCACACAATGGCACAACATCTGCAAGGATCCATCCATGTGGTGATCCATCGATATGCAAAATTTTGGTGACTCACATTTTTATGATCTCGATAAAATATGCATGCATGCTATTGATCGTAGCTGTGGTGGTTTGGTCAATATCAATATTGAGTACTTTGGTGCGGATGAGCTTCTCACCCATATCACTCAAAGGATAAACTTTCCTATTGAAGTTTGAAGTTTTACACAAACCAAGCGATTCACGTGAAGAACCGTGCTTTAAGCTTGACCCGTTCGCAAGTTTTTTTTTTCTTTCGTCCTATTTTATGTTTTAATTTAATTTAATTTTACTTTTTCTATTTAATTTTCATTTTATTTTTAGATTTTTTATTTTTACTTCTTATTATTATTTTCATATTTAATTATTATTTTACTCATTACTTTAAATTGAAAATTTTATTATTTATTTTTTAAAATAGCTTTGTGAATTTTATTTTATTTTATTTATTTATATAAAAATAAAAAAAATCTTTTCAAATAAACTCATAAATCTTACTAAATTATTGAAGGATTTTTATGAATATAAACTTTATGGAATCTACCAAAATATTGGAAAATTTTCATAAATCAATTTCAAAAAGAAAAATAATTTTGTATTTTATCCTACCAAACTATTTGATGATTGCACCTTAAGTTAAATCTTACCAAACTATTTGAGGATTTAATTAATTTTCTCATAGATAAAATTTTATAAATATTTTTATAATAAAATCTCACCAAACTATTGAGAGAATTGCATCAAAGTAAATCCTACCAAACTATTGAAAAATTTTACTAATTTTTATGAATAAAATATATTAATAAATCCAACACAAGGCCTTTTTAAGATGGACACTAGTCTCTATAAATATTTCTGAGGTGAGAGAATTATCTTAAATTACTACTAAACTATTAGAGTAATTTTAGGATTAATTTTTAATATTAAATATTTTGGTAAAATATAAACATATTTAAAGCTTGGATAATTTGAAATCAAACTGGTACCATCCTTTGGATAGATGTTGTGGGGGTACTATAATTTTTCTTACATGTAACTATATTCTCGAACTTAAAATATAGTTTCATGGATTGGAATCTACTATTTAAAGATACTTAAGTCAATCTTAGAACTCTTTTTTAAATGGGACAAATTCGATCAAGTGACTAATCACATTTTAACAAAAAAGATTAGTGACGACTCCTAGAAACCATATCTAACGTTAGATCCATGGATCTATATGTTATGATATTTCTAATATTACAATACTACCTGAAATGAAAGATTTCTTTTCTATCTCATGAGAAAAGAATTTAAGCTACTTCTAATTAATTAATTCATATAAAAATATGTTTTAAAAAATTATTCTCTATCAAATATTTGACATTTGAAGAAAAGCTTATAAAATTTGACAACTATATAGTTATTAAATAAATAACTATATACTTTTTATAAAAAATTTATTAATTTCATTACTTTATTTAGATAAATTTTATCCTACATTAAATTAGTACTACGTACTTTTGATTTGATTTTTATATTATCGAATGTTTTATATTTATGATCTAACCTCAAATATAATCTTAAAATATTTGTTAAAATATATGTACATATCAATAGGAAAAAGTGGAATGTAATAAATGTGATTGCTAATAAAATCTTTTAATTTTATTATTAATGGTTAATTGACAAAGATAAATATAAGTGAATTAACTAAAATCAAATTATTAGATTCTTTTAACATATAAAAATAAAATTTTAGAATAATGTTAACATATATTTTTTAGATTATAAATTCTCTTAATGTTTTTGTTTGTTTGATGAATTCATAAAAATTAAAATAACTTATTTTAAAATAAGTGATTGTCCAATCATGAAGTAATGTTATATTTTTATGTTCTTTATCACACATTTTATACATAGATCGATAAACTTATTGTTAGACATGAATTTAAAGGGTCATTACTAATTTTTTTAATTAGATATAATTGACCACCTAATTGAATCTATTTATTTTTAAAAAGAAATTTCAAACTCGATTTAGCCATCTTTAAAATGAAGATTCAAGTCTATAAAACTAAGACTAGGTCTGGGAGCACAGTTATGTGTGAGAAATGTTATAACATTCTTACAACTCCTATTCAATGGATGGTACTATGTCTAACGATTTAAGGAAGTTTTGGCTTTTATATAAATATATAAAAGCCAAAACCTCTAACAAAAAAAAAATCTAATGTGAATAGTTTATATTTTAAACATATGGAAAATCTAAAAAATTAACATGTGTTAAAATTTAATTATGTATTTAAAATTTAAAATTTAATGATAAAATAAATTTAATTTAAAATATCTTATTTCCATTATTATTAAACATTTATAATAATTAACATTTAATTTAATTTAAAATTCTTATTAACATTTATTTTAAAATGATTAATTGTCTAAAATAAATTAAGAACCAAATCAAGAGTAATAGTATATTAAACTGAGAGTAATTTATGCTTAATAATTAGAATAGTCAATTATAATGTGTATTCAACACATTTGAGAGAAATGAAAAAAGAAATTTTAAAATTAATGTAATAATAATAAAATCAAATTTTTATTAAATGATAGTTTTTATACATTCCATAAATTACTCTCATTACTTTTATTTTTAGTTTTTTGTGAACTTATTATAATAAATAATAAATACCTTGAACACCTTATCAATCTTATATCTTATCTTATATAAAATATGTAAAAATTAAAATCTTCAATAAAAAAGAAAAAATTCAATGTGGATTTTTTTTTATACGTGTACAATCATGAATAAACACTATGTGTCATCTAATAAATATATTTTATTTTATTTTATGCATTTTTAATTTAAAAAAATTAATATGTTTAATTTGATTTGATTCATTTGTAATGTAAAAAAAGTAAATTTATTTAATTTAGATTATTTCATTTATTCTCTTTTAAATATTCATTACTCTTACCTTATAAAAATAAGTTTCAATTCAATTTGTAATCAAAGTTAATTGTTTTTTACCATTAGAGATAATAGTATGAGATGTTTGTTTGATAATTCTATTATGTTCTGTTTCTCTATTCTCCTTTTGTATTTGTTCCATTCATATGTTTCTTTTTCTTCTATTTGTTTTATTTGTCTTTTCTTCAAAGTGTGATTTCTTTTATTATTTTTTAATATTACAATTTGCTTTTAAGCAGAAAAAAAAAAACCTAATCTGCTTTTTGTTTTTGGAACAATATTAGTATAATATACAAAATATGTTTGTATGCCTTAGAAATTAATCTAAATATTTCATACACAGTATTAAATGGCTTAATTTATTTTATCTTTATATTTAATTTTTAGTTTATTTTTTAATGAAGTAAGTTATAATTTTTATGTGCAAATGTATATACGTATGCTATGTGATTAATGTTGACTACAAAGTTTTATTAGTTTTTCTAATTACTAATAAGTTGTTACCATGAACATGTTTGATCTCAAATACCATAGTAAATGATTACTGCCATGAAAAAAATATGATATGATACTCAAGAGAAGGTCCAAACAAATATTGATGGCTTACACAAATGAGTCTTGCATGGAGATAACAATTTTTAAATTTCAATTATTCCAATACTAAATGAAATTCAATTGTCTTATACATATAAATGAAAACAAAATTTTAATTTGTTATCTAAATTATAAATGTATTGATTTCTTAAAGATTATTATATGTAATGAGAATTACCCTAATTGATTTGCTTAGTCATTTCTTTTGAAAGTTCAAAATGAAATTGAAGTTCACATTAATTACTTAATGTACAATCTCTATAAACTACATCTAACTTAACTAATTGGTATCTTTTAAGTTTGAGAAATGTGTTAGAAACGTGTTGGCTTTCATTGAAGTAAATTGAACAATAGAGATAATATATTATTGCATTACTAGAAATTTATTATTTACTCATCAATAGGCCTTGACTTTTTGGAAAAATGGATCCAATAATAAAAAAAATTGTGTTAACAGTCACAAAGATTCTAAGAGTAAATTTGTTTTTTAAAAAGTAAAGTAAAAAATCAAGTTTTCATATTGTGTTAGTATTGATCAAATTGAGTATTATTGATAAAGCAAAGTTAAATGAGGATTTAAATCTCTCAAGGGATTAAGAGTTGAGAATTGATTTATTTGAATGAGTTATATAGTAAATATAATATTACAATCATTTTCTTATAAATGGCCAATGTTACAATTCAAGTCGCAATTAAAATTTAATTTTTCATTATTATTTACCTTAAATTGATCAAAATTGAATTCCATTCTTAACTTTTCAAATTCAACATTGACACTACATAAGAATAGGAGTTTGCTTTGATGTATTGCCTTTAAATAATTAATATTGAAAAAATTTTAAATTTAAATTATTATAGAAAGACCAAATTCAATTTTATATATTATCTTTCTAATATTACAATACTACCTGAAATGAAAAATTTTTTTTTCTGTCTCATGAGAAAAGAACTTGAGTTACTTCTAATTAATTAATTCATATAAAGATATATTTTAAAAAATTATTATCTATCCACTATTTGGCATTTGAACAAAAGCTTATAAATTTTGAAAACTTTATAGTTATTAAATAAATAACTATATACTTTTTATAAAAAAATTTATTAATTTCATTACCTTGTTTAGATAAATTTATCTTACATTAAATTAATACTACGTACTCTTGATTTGATTTTTTTATATTATCTAATATTTAATATTTATAATCTAACCTCAAATATAATCATAAAATATATATTAAAACATATGTACATATCAACGAGAAAAAGTGGTATGTAATAAATATGGTTGCTAATAAAATCTTTTAATTTTATTATTTAATGGTTAATTGACAAAGATAAATATCAGTGAATTGACTGTAATCAAATTATTAGATTCTTTTAACATATAAAAATAAAATTTTAAAATTAATTTCAACATATATTTTTTAGGTTATAAATTCTCTTAATGTTTTTGTTTGATTGATGAATTCATTAAAATTAAAATAACTTATTTTAAATTAAGTGATTGTCCAATCATGAATTAATGCTATATTTTTATGTTCTTTATCACACATTTTACACATAGATCTGTAGACCTATCGTTAGATATGGATTTAAGGAATCGTCACCAATCTTTTTTATTTAGGTACAATTGACCACCTAACTGAATCTGTTCTTTTTTAAAAAAAATTTCAAACTTGATTTAGGCATCTTTAAAAGGAAGATTCAAGTCTATGAAACTAAGACTAGGTCTAGAAGCATAGTTATGTGTGAGGAAGGTTATAATACCTTTATAATGCCCATTTAAAGAATGGTATCATTTTGATCTTGTGTTATCCAAAGCCTTAAAAACCCTACTAAGTAATTAGTTATTGAAAATTGCCTTAAAATTACTCTAATATATTGGTAATAATTAGAACATTCACTTACTTTAAGAGTATTCAATGAGGATATTTGTCACGCTTTGAAAAAGCTCTGTTATCGGATTTATTTAATTTTTATAGAAAAACTTTATTTGTGACAAATGAAAATTTTTGTAAGAATCTTGATATTGAAAGCCTTTTCCATATTCTCCAATATAATGGTAAAATTTAGAAAGAATTTCTCACATAAGAATTTACATAGAAGTTGTTATTTGAAACACTCTTAATAATTCCATCATCAAATATTCAAAACCAATTCTTATTTAGTAAAACAATTAATTTTTAGAAATATCTTTTAATATGTTAGTAAGATTTTTTTATCAAGATTATTCTTCAATATATTTGTAGGATTTTAATGAAATTTTTTTTAAACTTAATTTTTATTAAAAATATAAGGTTTTCCAATATGTGGGTAAAACCTTATTTTTACTATATAAAAAAAAAAACCGACTTGCCCTCTAATATGTTGGTAAGATATTTTTTGAAAACATTTTTTTACTTTTTTTTTAATTTTAATTTTTGTTAAAAATTCATAAATTTTTTCAATATATTAGTAAAACTTTATTTTTAGATTAAAAAAGTCACAAACCCTTGATTAGATTTTATTTTTGGTTTCTTCAAATTTTATTTTCCTATAATTTTTTTAATTTTAAAACCCTCGCAATATGTTAGTAAGGTCTTTTTTTTTTATTTTTTACACATTTTTATCTAATACAATAAATAAATAAAATAATAAATAAAATAAAAAGTAGAAAAAAAACCCAAAAAATCTAGCTTGGCTTCAGAATACGACTCGTTCGACTGGCTTAGCTCAAAAACGGCTTAGTTGGCTTGGCTTGGCATTTAGCAAAACTACATCTTTTTTATGACACAAAGGCAAATATTAGATTTTTTCTTATTTTCCTTTTCTCTTTCTCTCTTTTTTTCTCCCTCTTTACTAGAGCTTTTCTCTCCTCTATGATTTTCGACCACCATTGCTAGATGTTGTGCCACCACGGGCTATCGTGCTCAAACACCGATCGACCACTATTGAAGCCTAATATTTCACAATCACTTCCTCTTTATCTCATCGTCTCGGATCTGGGCTCTAATTTTCAAAGATCAACCTCTAAAGACGTATATCTAAAGCTTAAACCATAGCTTTTCCTTTATCGTTTCAGCCTCTTCCACCATTTGATTTGACTAAAATTTAGGTATGTTATTTCTTCCATCCTCGTCTCTCTTTTCACTATTTGGATGGCCAAAAACTCGGATGACTACCACTGACCATGGTTATTGCCAACGTTCCTGCCTTTGACGTTGACTTCCACAATTGCGTCGCCTCCGTCTCTACTATGTGTTGTCGCCAACACTGCCGATCGAGCTACAGAAAGTCACTAGAAGCCGTTTCCCTATTCCTTTTGTCTATCGATCCTTAATGCTAGTACAATGTCCAACAATTATTTGCTATTGATTTCTGTTTTGGTTGAATTGTGGTATTTATAGCTATGAAATTGGGTGTTTTCAGGCACTAGTAAGCTAACTAGGAATTGGCTGCTGATTGTTTGAAAGTTGGGACTGTGTTTTTGGGTTTGTCTGATCTATTTAAATATTGAGTTTTTAGTTGTGCTTGTTTCTCTTTTTTGGTTTGTTGTCTAATTTTGGTTACTTGTGATGATGAGATTGCTGGGGTTTTAGTTTAGGTAGGGATTATGTTGAATGGTTGATGATGATGACCAGATAAGGGTAGGCTATCACTGGCTACTACTGGATAATCGGCGACACTAGCAGTATGGCATATGAAAGATTTCTTTGCCAACTTATTGTTGGAATGTTTGTGTCCTTGTTGTGAATTGCAAAGCCTACTTATAGATCAGAAGTCCTTCAGAGATAGGAGTTTAAGAAAGGATCAAACTTCAAAATACATTAATTATCTTCCAAGAGTTTGATCCTCAAATCACGAAATTATCAACACCTTGAACAATAACATTTTCAGTTTTGGTTTTCCTTTTCTTTTTTTATTTTTTGAATCATCAGATAATTCAATAATCTAAAACAAGATAAATAATATTGAATGATTAAGATAAATAACAATAAAATTAAAATTAATATATATATATATATACACATACGGATAAAGTTTAAAAAAAATAACAAGGTACAAATAAGATGAAAAAAAAATATATATATATATATATATAATTCAATAATCGAACTTGAATTGAATTCGAACAAATTGATTTTGGATCCTAAATTAAATAAGGTGTTTGTAATAATTATTAAATTTTTACTAAAATAAAAAAAATAAGATAATTTTGAGTGAATCAAATATTAGTTGGAGATAAAATTTTTAATATTATTGGTTATTCAAAACTGATCGTTTTTGGAGTGCATAGCATGCATACTTAACACACAAACTTTTCCATAATTAATTGAGAAATAAATATATAGGTTCAAGGTGGTCACAAAGATTAATTCTAGAAAAGCCATTTTATTTAACATCTATAGTTTTATAAAGTATTTGTCCCTATTCATGGAACTGAAATAATTAATTAATTATACAAACCTCTGAGCTTTGGGAAATTAAATTATACAAATATTAAGGGGAAACAGTTAAAAAAAAAAAAGGAGATCATATCGATCAACAGGGGAACATACATTATTCTGAGCTTTCCACTTAGCCTAATGAACTTTAAAATTTTATTTGTAAGAGAGAGAAAATGAAAGAAAAAAAAGTGAAAAAAATAAATTACAAGATTTTTTTTTTTTGATTTATCGGTAAGAGACTTTTGGATGTTGCCTAATATATCCCCTCTACGAATGGATCGAAACAAATTATAAATTACAAGAGTTTATAACATGCAAAATCACTAAAGATTTTTTAAAGAAGCCAAAAAGATGTTTTTAAGTTTGGAAGAATGGCACTTAGAAGAGAGCATGAAGTCGGAATATTATGGGGGTTTGGGTCTACAAATAGAGTATTTTGATGGGGTACAAATGTAACTTTGTGTTCATACATAATGCTAAGAACCACCCCTCCACTGAAGGCAAAGTTAGTCTAGCCATCAGCTATCAGTCACTTCCATTTATTTTTGGTTGTTAACTACCATCTTCATTTCACATTGATGCAGATTATTAGAATATCTATTGTTAAAAAAAATAAATAAAAAAAATAAATAAAAAAAGAGAAATAATAAAAAAGAATTTGGTTTTAATGTGTGAAAAATACTTTTTTAAAGGCAATTATGTCTTCAATATACAACAAAGCTTCAAACTCTCCAATCAGAAATAATGAAAATGGTTATATTGAAAGATTTATTTATAATGAATAAATAGACCTAAACTTCTATTCAAATAGTTACGACCATTTATTATATGGTAATTATTTATGTTCAAACATAAATATGAATAAAATTAATATAAAAATTAACTTTACTCATCAATAATTAAATTTTTCTATTCAATGTGAGATGCATCATATTTTAAATTACCGATAGTCCCTCACTAGTTTGGAATATTGGTGTTTAATCTTTAACTTTTTACACAAATAAATATTATGAATACAAGAAGTTATCTCTTGATTTAAACTTTCAATTAGCGTATATATCTTAAAATTCTAACAAAGTTGATGGTGTCTGCAGATTAAACCTCAACTCTTAGTATTAGAATTGAAAATATAGTATACATAATACTTATTTATTATTCTGTCAGAGGTTTATAACCTCTTTTAGCACTATTATGGTCATGTACTTATCCTCTTAATAAACATTTACAAAAGAGATCCTAATTCTTCTTGTTAAAGCAGCACCACTTCTATGATTATATAGGTAGAGTTTCCATTATATCTCTATTGTCTTAGACATTTAAAACTCCATTAAGAGTACAAAAATGCATATTCCCTATGCAATGAATCACACTAGTTTCTAAAATTTGAATGGATTTTACTAGTGCTTAACAGACACATAACAATAACTTGTTTTTATCCATTAAACTTTGTAATTAGAGATTACTAATTCAAAGTTAGGTTTCCATTATTGGTGTCCAATAGTAAGTGTTTAAATCAATTCTACATGTAGTACTACTAACCAAATATTTTGGAATTCAATTTTCTGTTATTGTAATTAGCCCCACTTGAGATTAAATCTCTAATATAATCACTTTAGACTAATATGTCCAAACTTTTCATTTTGTATATCATTTATATGCTCTAGACATTGTTGCCTCATTCTTATTATTTTAAAAAATAGTTGGTTTTGGTTGTGGCCACAACTCTATACTTATAAATTTTAACCATTCTATTCCCATACTTTTATACATCTTTAGTACAATTATACTTCTAGTACAATTGGATAAACTTAATGAATAAACCAAACCATTTTAATCATTTTAAGATTTTTTAAAACCTTTTTATGATTTTACTTTCATAAGTGTCTAAACTTATTAACCTATATAATTTACTTATAAAATTATACTAAAATTTTACAATATTATGGTGGTAATTTTTATTTCTTTTTATTCTTATCACCCCACCATGTGCAAGTATGCTTTCTTTTATTAAAGAATGTCTTATTCAACTATCAAGATATCATATATACTTAATCAAGTTACCATTTCATTTATCTTTTCACTATTGGTGGTTTTTTTTTTTTTTAATTTAAGTATGAGGCCTCCAAATCCATCCTTAGTGAACGATAGCTAGCAAATATTTTATTTCTTAATATTTTTTTTTTCATAAAAGTTTTAAAACTTTTATATTTTAACTCAATATAAGAGTTTATATCAATAAGTAGATTTTAAATATAATTATGCTTTTATATTCTCCTTTTAAGACTTTTCATGTCAATTCATAAATACTTATATGAATCAATTTCATAATGGATACTATTAATAATTTTTTTTACCATGAACAAAACCATTTTCATCACCTAAAAAGATCAAATAGCATTCCTTTTGCTATTATAAAAGTGTTCATATTTACAAGATTTTTGAATGACTCATGGATTCCAAAGTAAATATACTTTAAATTTTCACTATATTTCAAAACTTTTAATAAAATCATAGATGATAAATTATTTGTATAATCTATGAATTAGACCATATACATAACAAAAAATTACCATAACGTAATCAAGTTTGTGACATCAATTTTAGCTTATAGCTTATGGTTATTCTAAGCCAACCATAATAATCTACATCATACCTATAAATCATGTAGATTTGACTATTAAAGTTATCTTAAACTAATAATATTTCTACTTTTGATTCAAAAAAAAAAAAAGTATTCAATCTCCTCTAGCATTGAAATAAAAAGAAAATAAAAAGAAGAATATAATTTTGATGTGGCATTTATTTGGTTTCGAATATCTTATTAATGGAAATAAATTTAAAACCACTTCTATTAAAAAATAAATATTTTAAATTATACTTGTGTTGGAAAAACTCGAAATAAGGATATTCAATTTGAATAGGCAAAGATCTTATCTTAGTTTTCTTGGGTTGAAATTATAATTTTTTTTTTTACTTGTCTAAACTTAATTAAAATTAAATTTTATACAAATAAAAAATTTTAAAAGCTTTGGGAGGTGACCGCCCCGCCCCCTAGTTCTTTTATTTTTTTAATTTTTTTTTTTGAATAAGAACATTGTAATTATTCTATATCTTATACTATATATCTTTCTTTTTTTTTTTTTTTTAAATGTAATTTGGTGTCATGGTTAAGATAATGGAAACGAAGCAATCCAGTTGGGTTTGTAGCTTTATTTGCGTAATTAATTATATATATGGGTGGCATTTGTCATACTATATATTTCTTTTATTCGTGCAGATTCTTCTCTGATCATGACTCATGGGACATGGGTATACAACTGGATTCGTCAAAGATTTGTATAAAATTCCAAGTTGAGGCTATTATATATAATTTGTTTTGCTTAAATATGCAAATGAAGATTAGGATGTTGGCAAAAGCAGCTGAAAAATGGATCACATTCACCGATACACGTGTATTTCTGGATTTCATGAGTTGGAAATCCCTAAACAAAAATAGCTACTTGGCCTTTGGGGAATGTATTTGGAAAAGATTGCATCTACCAAACTTACTTTGGGAGTCTGATTATACAATTATTTTTCCTAAATTCCAAACTCTCAAAATTTAATGTATATTGGAGAATGGGGGTTGCAAAATCCCATATTAACTAATTTCATATTGGATGGTTTCGTTTCGAGGAAAATCATGTTATTACATTAACTTTTTTAAAATTTTTTTAGGACATGGGTTTCCATTATTTTGGGTTATTCCTTGGAACTTTGTGAACATCCAAGTTAAATGTTAATTTTGTTTACTTACCTAATTAATTGTGTGGTATTAATCTTGTAACTTTTTTATTTTTTAAGAATTAAGAAATCTTATGTATAATGTTTAATTTGAATTGTAAGTCTAATCTATAATCTACATTTATACATTATATACCATATATAAACAGAATAATTTCCAAAGTATAAATATTGTGTGTGGGTTTGGTTCAACTTCATATTAAAATCGTCTAATTTAATTATAATTTATTTATTGATTTATTTGTTTAATTATTTAATGATGCAAAACTTAATTATAATTGTAATTTCTCTTATACTTGTAGTTTAAGAAAAAATATAAATACTGATTGACATATATATATTTATTAATGATAATTTTTAAAATAGTTATTTAATCTTTAATGAATGAATTTTTTATTAAATTAAAATATTGACTAATTTTTATTTACTTCCTTATTAACATTGAAATCTTTATTAAAGTCATTTAAAAAAAAAACTTTATTAAAGTAAACATTCTTTAATTGATAATTTTTAGTAAATTAAATATTATTTTTTTATTTATGTATTTTCTTATTTACTTTGATCTCTATAAGGTATAAATATATTGTTATTAATAAAATAACAAATTGTTTTCTTTATAGTTAGATATAACCTTGATAGCGTGTTGTTTGCCAAAAGAAGCCGTGTGTAATGTAGCCATGCCGTTGGGGAGGTCGGAAATAGTTTTTACCTTGCGTTTCCTTTTACTAGTCAACCAAAGATTCTCCTTTCTCCCGTATTTATAAGCAATAGCACCTATTTATAAACAAATCCATAAAAAAAAAAAGAGGATTTTATTAAGTAGTTTGATGGAAGATCAGGCGAAAAAATGTGGTATTAAATGATAATACATTAACGTTATGTTTGGATACATATAAATAAAGAACAAAAATTTTTTTTAAAGAAAAAAAAGAGTACGTGACCTTTTATTTGGATAGTTAAAATTAATAAAAGAAAAGAAAAAAAAATTCTAATAACCACTATTTGGATAAATATATAAAAGCAATAATTTATTATAATTTTTTTTCAATTATAACTTTTTTTCTATAAAATAACATATAATATACAAATATATCTTTATATTACTTAGCTTGTATAAACAAATATTTTTAAATAAAATTTTGCATGTTTAAAACGATAATATATATTAGCTAGTTATTGATTTACTCTTAATTTTGTGTTTAATATAGCCTTTTAATTTATTCTGATAATAATTTGGCTTGTTTTGTTGTTAAGACTTGAAAAATCATAAAATATTTATAAACAATGATGTTATATAAAATACTTATAAAAAGAAATTTATTTTTGTAAGAGTATCAATTATATAATCAAATCTAATATCATAATAAAAATATAGATATAATAGTCTTTTTATAAAAATAAAATTTTTTCAACTATCTATTCCTTAACATTTCTTCCAAATTGGGATATTAAAAAAATAAGAGTTATAAGAGAAGCCAATGGTTACTGAGATTCCACCTCTTTCCTTTCATTTAAATTAAAAGTTTATCCAAATAAATAAAGGTTTTTCTATTTCCACTACTTTCCTTTATTTTCCTTTCTTTTTCTCCCCTTCCCCTCAATGCAAACATAGCGTTATGTGATAGCTTTTAGTAAAAACCAATTATCTCAAATGCTATCATGAGTTTTCAATGCATATATTAATTGCCCAATGGCTAATTCTAAGTTCATGACTATTGAAACCTCTAAACTTGATTTCAAAATTTTATAAGAACTTTATTTCTCCACCATTGTGTAACCTATATATCGCTGTTATTTATCATTTTTAATTGTTCATAACATTTTTGGATATATAATAAATTTAAACTTTACTCATAGAACCAAATGCCTATGTATAATAAGAGTTTATATTATATTTAGCTCTAATTTCAAATACTTTCACAATTATTTTGTGATCAATATGTTCATATCTAGATTATCATATCAATGCAAGTCATGAAACATGAATCCAAAGATTATTTTCATAAAATAGCATAAACAATAATTATAATATGAGTTTTACTCATATTTCATGTAAAAACTTGTGATGAATTTGCATTGGTTAAATCATTGATTGGCTAACTCCAACGCTTACAGCTTTCACAAACAAATATTATTATCTAAGCCTATATATTAATATGGTGTATAACTAGCCACATCCTTACCATTGTTATGAAACTATTGAAAACCTCATAAACTTATGCACTTTTCATTTTAACAGCATGCAAAAAGCCATTTTATAAGTATAAGAAGCTAAAATATCTTCATTGTTTTAAACCAATAATGTATATCTCCATAGTCTATATCTTTCTTATATGTATAAGAAAGAAAATTTCATCCCATTTAGTTCATTTTTGTAATATATGGCAAACTATATCAATGTTCTCTATGCCATCATAAAATGGAATTAAATACTTGCATGTATTGGTGCCTTTGGAGCATTGTATTTGCATGTTCTTTTCTAATTTATAGACATGGCTGATTAGATATTGATGAGCATCCTTCAAAATGTTAGTAATCGACAACTACTTCAATATTTTTAATCACATGCCTTTTCTTTTAATTAATATCCCATATGTGAAAAGTAACAATGCTTTTGTGTAACCATTGATTAACTCATTCATGGTTATTTATGATTTTCATTTTGTGATTGTTTACAATAGAGTTTTATTTTATAAAATTACTTCTAGTGTAATACACCTAGTAGGCAAAATTAATATCACACTGCTCATGTTTCTAATAATAATAATTACTATTATTATTATTATTTGGGTTATTATTCACCAATTAATCCATGAAACACTATATCTTAATAATAATTATTCACATACGTTAATTTAATTTTAATTGGTTTTCATGAAAATTGAACGCTAGTCAAAATTTGAACTAATAATAAATTTGATATATAAATGACCAACAGAGATGAACCATACAAATAGCTTGACTTAACTTATTATCTTGATTTAGGTGCCATGATTTAAAAATAAAACTAATCTTGTAGTCAAATCTTATTTTCTACATATATTCTTCACTTACATCTAATTTTTCATGCTAAATTCCTTTACCCATTTTTGATTGTTTTCATAGAAATCATGGGACAATTTACCTATTCTATATATAACCAAGATATAACAATTAAACAATCGATCATTCCATTAAAACTAAATTTAATTCGTTACTTGATAACAAGTAATAATTCTTTTGGTCGTAGATCAATTCATATATTTCTTTTTTATGTTTTTAGGCTATTTCCAATCCCAGTCTTTATAAGCATTGATTTTTCAAATAGATATAATACAATTCGTTAAAGCCAATTATGGAGCCAATTTTAGTATATGCATAAACTTATGCAATGTAATCGATATTTTACATATTATATTTTGACTTGACATACTAATAAAATTAATTGTTAATGTGTTTGTCTCAATCAGTCAATCTTTTTACCAGCAATTACGTAAAAAATAAAATACATACTTGTAATGAACTTTATGATAATTAATATTTTGGTCCATGAAAACATTAATGCTTTAACACCATGAGCCTCCTTTAATATTGATCTCCAAATCATGCTAATTTCTTTTCCTTGTATCTTCCTCATACTAAATATAAATTTCTCATAATTGTCTTTAAAGTTGTTAGAAAAAAATAAATAATAAAAAAAAAATAATAAAAAAGAATTTGGACTTTGAGGTGTAAAGAACATTTTTTTAAAGATAATTATGCCTTTAGTATACAACAAAGGCTCAAATTCTTGAATCAGAAAGTAGTGAAAATTGCATTCATTTTTAATACAACAATTTTATTCATTTTTCTATACAAATTAGGTAATGCATATATGGCAAAAACATGGATTATCCATATACACACTTCAATAACATATTTAACACATAATTTTGTCTCCCTATTTAAGCATAAATACATAATACAACTTTTCGAATGGTCGATTCATAAGTAGATTAGTTCAAGGTCAGATTTTGAATATAGTTTGAAGTTTAAGTTCAATTAGACTCAAGATAATATTTAATTAATAAAAAATATTTTTATTTAGTTTTATTTTAAAAAATATTTAATATTTTAAATATTTATTTTTAAAGTTTTTGAATTTATTAGATTCAACGGGCTAGGTTGGGCATAACCTTCATAATGCTTAGCCTGCCTAATTAATAAACTGTACTACCTAGATCAACCAAATAACTTTAAAAATAAAACATGATTTTTATTTAATTTTCAATATATTTGTGCCTTTTCTTTTATTCAGTTTTAAAATATTGACATATAAATTATATAATATATATAAATATAAAAACTAATGTGTATTATTTATCAAGCCTATACGAATCAGACTTATACCTTAAAATTGTTAAAACCAAAGTATGTTTTTTAAATGAGGCTTTTTTTTAATCTAATTCTTTCTAAATATCTGAGAAACTTTTGAATTTAAGAAAATAACTTGATCATTGAACAATTCTACTTGTATCCTACTATCTTTAGTTGGATATTGAAGTTCTTTGCATTATGTGTGGATTAAGGGGATGGCAATAAAAGGAAAGGAAAATAAAGGAAAGTAATGAAAATAGAAAAACTTTTCCTTTATTTGGATAAACTTTTAATTCTAAGGAAAGGAAAGAGGTAGAAACTCAATAACCTTTGGTTTCCCTTGTAATCCTCACTTTTTTAATACCTCAATCTATATTTTTATTATGATATTAAATTTGATTATATAACTAAAACCTTTTACAAAGATAATTTCTTTTTATGAGTATTTTATATAACATCATAGTTTATAAATATTTTATGAATTTTCAAGTCTTAACAACAAAACAAGCCAAATTATTGTTAGAATAAATTAAAATGTTGAATTAAACATAAAATTAAGAGTAAATCAATAACTAGCTAATATATTTTACCATATTAAACACATTCAATTTTGTGCAGAAAGATTTGTTTATACAAGTTTGGTAGTATAAAGATATATTTGTATATTATATGTTACTTTATTTTAAAAAAGGTTATAATTGAAAAAAATATTATATTGAATTATTTTTTTCCCTATTTATCTAAACAATAGTTGTTAAAATTCTTTTCCTTTCCTTTCTTTTATTATTTAACTATCCAAACAATAGGTACATGTACCCTTTTTTTTCTTTTAAATTTTTTTTTCCTTTCTTTTATTAATATCTATCCAAACATAGCATTAAAGAAGCTTTCTCATATTCTACAATTTCTTAAATAAAATGCGGGAACTCTTCCACCTAGAATAAGGTCGCACTTGGGTTAGGACCATTGTAGCTAACAAATAGGTCACCTTGTTTGCTTTTCAAAACATGTGATTGCTTGTCCAAGTCTCAACTCTTTGAAGCCTTAACTGGATTTGGTCAATCAAAATTGCCTCAGGGGATAGATTTTGATCAAGCCTCTCTAGCTACTGTAACACCTTTAATGCATCTCCTTTAATATATATCTTGTAAAAGTCCATGTTGGCTACCATCTTCATTGCCTCAGCCGTTACTCTTTTCTTAATGATGGCTAAGTCTCAGACATCTTTCACCTGCTTGCACAATGCCCCCATCACCTCTCCTTTGCGATACTATGTCCATGTAAAACAGTCGATTACCCACTTAAAGTAATCAATTGCTTGTCTTGAAAAATATAAAAAAAAAAAAGTTTGATGGACATGTTTTTTTTCATTTTAAAAGTTATATTACTTCATTCAAAAGATACCCATTTGTGGAAAAATATTAAAGATGTTTTTTAAAACTTATATATACTTCTTAAACATTTATTTTCAATAGACTTTTACATATTTTCAAGATTAGACTCAAGATTTCTTCTTTTTACACTTTTTTTGCTAGTTCAAAAGAAATTGAAGAATAGTTGAAGTGCAACCAATTCTTTTTCATTAGGCATTGTATCATGGGAACAATGTTTATAATAACTATTTGCATTTAATACGAGAACTATTGTTCTTAAAAAAGCTTTTGAAAAGTGTCTTAACCAAAGTTTTTCTTTCAAATTTATTTTCTTCAACAAAGTTGCATATTTTTTGTTGGTGCACATACAAAAATTTAAGGAGTTTAAAAAGTTTGCATAAGTTGCCAACGCTAAATAGAACAATTTAAGGACAATACTTTTCTCCAGGATAAATTTTGCATTTAAGCCTCACATTCATGAAGTGTAAAATTTCTATAGAAGGCACAAAGGATTATCTTGATGTTAAAACAAAACTATAAAGTTATCTTTTGAAGAGCAATCTTAATGGTGGTGGAAGACTATATTGATTATTCCAAATCTTGTTCTTGTTTGATTATGACATAAAGTCATTTGTTTTTCTACAATTTGTGAACTCAAACAAGACAAAAAATGACTCAAGAATAAAAAAGCAAATGGTAAGTGTTCTAAAAGGTTTAATCTTTTTGGTACATTACCATTTGAGGTTTGGGCTTAGTTTGGATTTTAACCTAAACTAGGCCCATATACTCTTTTATGATTATCTTGTTTTTTGAAAATAAAAATGAAGAAAAAGAGCATAAACAAAATTATAAACTATGATTTGAACTAAAAAGATATGGTTGTTGGTATTATAAGTTAAAACTAAAGAAGATAATGGAGATAAATCCCATTCAACTAAATCCCATTTTTTTTATCTTGAATTCTATTGAGATTCGGTGCTTATTTAATTAGTAGAATCAAAGGAAATTCAGTAAGAATTACACAAAAAATAGTCAAAATAGTAAAAGTAATTCAACATACCTATACATAGAATCATGAGAAATACTAAAGGGAACAAGCAATAGAAACTTCTACCAAAATCACATTACCTCTCGAGCCTTGAGCTTCCCTTTTGCCACCCATCACCAACCAAAAGATATCTCCGCCTCTTCTTCCACTAACCAATCCCCATAATCACCATCTACTACTGCTGCTGTGACTAATTAAATTACCCCAAATCAATTATGTTGCCATCTTCAACAATCGAATCTAGCTTTAACTGGTATCAAACATTCCACCTTTTAAGCCATAATCACCAAAAAAAATTTTAAAAAAAATACCCAAGCCTTCAACAAACTATTGCCACTGAAAACTACTAAGCCATTAATCAGGCATCAAACATTATCACCAACAACATACAACAACATGCCCATAGTCGAGACCTTGTAAAAAAAATAAAAAAAATAAAAAAAAATTTATCGTATCCACCACATCCCTAACTAGGGAGCCATAGAGAATCAAGACAAGTATCGCATAAGAAAATAGCAAAAGAAAAAAAAACTTATCCTTTACTAAGTCTTGATTCAAGATGATCTTGGAAACCTATGTTTTGTAAGAAGAAATATTCAAATAAGAGGAAGGGGAGACATGCGATAAGTGTGGCAAAAATAGTAATGGCCAATGATAATAAGTTAACTTTCACAGATAGGGACCCATGAACAAGAAAAGCACGGAGAGGTAAAGAACATACTAAAATACTGAATCCATCGAAGTGGTGGATGCCAGTGTTCTAGAAGGTTTTAAGCTTTGGCTTTGGTGGTAGATTTGGGCCATTAAAGAATGATTTATGAAAATTTAAGCTCGGATCTAAGATAAAAAAGCTTAGAAAAGTTTAAAGAGACTTTTTGGAACAATTTCGACGACAATGATTGGTAGTATACAGTAATTGACGACAATGCCATGATAGGCAGTGTTGGCCGAAAATCCCATGGAAAGAGAAGCTTTAGAGATATACAAAGAAAAAAAAGAAAGAAGTTAGGGGAATTAATGACAATTTTACTTTTTGCCTATATATAGACACATCAAAACGATGTCATTTTGATTAAAAGAGAAGCCAAGCTGCTAAATTGAGCTGCAAGTCGAGCTAAGTGAATTCTGTCTTTGTAGCCAAGCCACCAAGCCAATTTTTGGAGTCGAGCCAAAGCTTATTTTTCTAGTAATTTTTTCTTTTATTATTTTGCTTATTTATTTAATATATTTTTTGAGAGAGTTTTTTTTAACAATTTATATAATTTTAAAAAATAAGAAAAAATTGAAATATTAAAATTTCCTTAAACAAAAATAATTTCAAAAAATGAAGAAAAGTTGAATATCAATTTTTTCTTAAACAAAAAAAAATCAAAAGATTAAGAAGAAAGTTGAAATATCAAAATTTTCTTAAAACGAAAGTAATTACAAAATTTTAAGGAAAAATAATTTCCAAATTTTAAGAAAAAAGTTGAAATATCAATTTCTTCAAATAAAAATAATTTCAAGATTTTGAAAAAAATTGAAATGTCAATTTTTCCTTAAAATTAAGTCATTTCTAAAATCTCATAAAAAATTAAATAAATATTGAATAATCCAATGACAAAGCCTATTCAAGAGAAGCAATTGTGTTTTCATATACTCTTGATGTCATGAAATTCTCTTAAATTTCTATCAAAATATTGGAGTCAGTTAAGAATAATTCCCAATATATGTAATTTTTTTAAAAAGCTTAATAGATAACACGAAAATAGCTAGTACCATTTTTTGATGGGTGTTATAAAAGTGTTATAACCTTTTTAATATATAATCATACTCTCGAACCTAGCTTGGTTTCATAGACTAAAATATACCTTTTAAAGATATTTGAGTTAAGCTTAAGACTTTTCTTTAAAATGGGACAGATTCAATTAGGTGATCAATAACGCCTAAACAAAAAAATTTGGTGGCAACTCCATGTCTAACAGTCAAGTTCACAGACTTGTACATTATGGCATTTGGTGACTCCATATGGGATAGCTGAAAATTAAGCCAGCAAATAAATTTGTGTTATCCAAACCTAAGAAATTTTATTTTTTCTTTCTTAAAAAAGATTTTTTTTTCTTTATTTATTCCTTTGTAAAAGCATTTGTTATTATGTCATTCATATGTACATGCATAATATGAGCTCTACATTCGAGTTCCATCCTTTTGAGAGAAAGAAGATTATGTATGCTTTTGTGAGATTTTAATGCCTCCGTAGTAGCTAGCGAAATACTCCCACTTAAATTAAACCCTCTCCACTTATAGCCTATGATGGGCGAGGATTGGAGTGCCTTACTAGTTCATCCTCGCCCATCATGGATGATAGTGAGGAGTAATTTGAAAACTTTTAGATTCATGTAGTGAACCATAAAGAACCTAACCTGTAGCTAAAACCTTGTCTTTTCTTTTATAGAAATAACCCAACATTTAAGTTACACTTTTACAATGATTGATTTTTTTTGCATGGTAATTAACTTTTTATACATATCATGTTACATGAATTGTTGTTTTGAAGTGTATGATAAAGTGTTAGTTGAATTTCTTCCTTTATTTGTTTTTGCTTAAAATAAGATAGCATTGGGCTGCATATATTTTTTGCATTGTTTCATACATTTCATTCATTTCATTTGTATTAACTTCAAATCTTGGTGGTTACATATTAAGATAACTTTTTAATCCTTCATTTATGGCATGAGCATATAGTAATATAAGTATATTAATTTATGGTAATCAAAGGTTCAAAGATAACTTGATCGTCAAAAACTTCAATCTAACCTTCTCGTCATTTATATAACACTAGGTCATGAGCAAGGCAAATGGAAGAGGAATAGAATAATTGTATCAAGAAAATGAAAAAGGCTAAAAAAGAGATAAAGGGGAAGCTAGTAAAGATGATGGAAATGATAAAAAAAATTAGGCAAAGTTAAGACGGTAAAGGCAACGCCCAATTCAAATGAGTGATAAGACATCATAGATCTTTTGTACCTTTTCAAGTTTACCCCAAATCAAGGCTAATCTTTTCAAGTTGCACAGCCTTCATAAATGTCATTTTTTGGGACATATGCTTACATACATCTTAAACACCATTTGTAACTACACTAACCCTACCTTTGGGATAAATGTGTTTATCCTAATTGAACTTCTTAATTTTAATGATTTAAAAAAAAAGAGAGATTAAAGATGAAAACCTCAAATGTGATGAAGGAGTCAAGCTCTTAACAAAAAAAAAATGAATCTTTTAGAAGAGATAATGCGAACTATTTAAAAAATAGATTATTTTGGCTTTATGAATGCAGTTGGACTCTATTTAGTCCAGATGTGGTCATTTCACTTAAATTTAAAGTCCTCGAATTTAAAAAATATAATATGACAAAATGTCCAATAACTCATGTTACCATTTACTGCCCTAAAATGGCTACCCATGCTCAAGGTGAGAAGCCATTGATACATAGATGTTAAGATAACCTCACAAGTTTCTCCTTTAAATGGTATATTCAACTAGATCAGACTTGTATCTACTCTTAGAATAAGTTGACAAGGGCATTCATTAACCAATATAGGCATTTTATAAACTTAGCTCCAGATCATTTATTTCTACAAACCATGAAAAAAAACTTTTTGAGAGCTTCAAAAAGTATGCGTAAAGGTGGAAAGATGTTGCTACTCAAGTTTAACCACCTTTCATCAAAAAAGAAATAATAGTTTTATTTATGAGTACTTTAAAAGCCCCAATTATAATAAAATTATCAAGAATGCCACCATGAATTTTGCTGATATGGTGAGCTATGGGGAAATAATAGACAATGTCATTAAAAGTGGCAAGCTTGAGGAAGGAAAGACCATAAGTATAAAAAATGGTGGGATACCCAAAAAGAAAGAAAGTGAAGCTCAAGTTATGAGTTTTGAAGGATAGTAGTTCAGAAGTTGTACCCCATACCTATAGCTAGTCTATCCTACCTATTATCTAGCCATTAATAATGTTGTGCTAGTCTCTTACCAACCTATTCCAAAACTAGCTTACCAACTAACTTTTCAAACACCTATATATGAGCCTAGTCCTATCACTACACTAGTTTCAAGGCTTAACAACCAAGCAAATGGTTCAAGGAGACTTGAAACAACAAAAAAATAGCCTGCATTGATTCTATCCCTATGACTTATACAATGATATTCTTGAAACTAGTTAAAAACAACTGGTATCTTCAGTTCATTTAGAACCATCGAGGCCACCTATCCCAAATGGTATGATGCTAATGCCATGTGTGATTATCATAATGGGAAGATGGGTTATTCTACTAGAAACTTACCATGCTTTTAAATACAAGATGTAAAGTTTGATCCGAATAGGCTTGATAAGTTTTGATGAATCAATTTGGACCGAATGTCAATAAAAATCCTTTGCCTGCACACAAGGGCATAATTTTGAAAAGGATACGAAAGTTAAGGTTGGTTAGAAGTTGCTTGTCATTTTAGAATTTCTTTTAGAATAATGCTAGGATTTCTTTTATGTAATAAGATTTCATTTTTATCATTTTAATAAAAAATGACAAGTATGATGCCTTTCATTACATTTTATTTTTAATTCAAACCATTATTCTATGCTTTGTTATTTTCCATATCTTTTCTTTATTCTCATTTTCAAATTCCAAAAGATGAATATTTAGATTATAATAATAATAATTTTAAATTTAATTTTAAAAACTTTTTCATATTGATAAGCTTGATCATCGAGATTATTTGAGTAAAAAAAGTAAGTTGTGTGAAGAGAGCAGATATCATTCATGGAAAAATGAAATAAACATATTTAAAAGCATCCACCAACCTGGTTTTGTTCAATAGATTGTTTTCAAAGAAAGCATTCACATTTTAAAATTTTGAGAAAAAAGGTTGAAATATCATTTTTCCTTTAAACAAAAATAATTGCAAAATTTTGAGGAAAAGTTGAAATATTAATTTTTCCTTAAAAATATAATTTTAAAATTTTGACAAAAAAGTTGAAATATCAATTTTTCTTTAAATAACAAGAATTTCAAGATTTTGGAAAAAGTTGAAATATTAATTTTTTTTTTTAAATTAAGTTCTGTTTGAAATTTCATAAATAAGTATTAAATAGTCCAATGACGAAACCTTTTCAAGAAAAAACAATTATTTTTTGTATACTATTGAGTTGAGGGAATTCTTTTAAATTTATACTAAAACATTGGATTCAGTTAAAAATAATTCCCAATACATGTAATTTTTTTAAAAAAACTTAATGGATACCACGAAAACAGCTAGTACCATTTTTTTATGGGCATTATGAGGGTATTAAACCTTCCTCGTACGTAATCATACTCTTGGATCTAGCTTGGTTTTGTAGACTAAAATCTACCTTTTAAAGTAAGTCAAGTTTGAGACCTCTCTTTAAAATAGAACAGACTCAATTAGGTGACCAATCGTACCTAAACAAAAAATATAGGTGGCAACTCCATGTCTAATGGTCAAGTTCACAGACCTATACGCTATGACCGTACTTAGTTTACTAATTGCAATTAATTTATATATGTGAATTGAATGGTTGCATGATTTTATTTTTAATAATTGTTTTAAACATGAATTAAAGTTTTTATTTTTAATATATATATATATATATTTAATTCTCATTGGTTGAGACTTCATTTTACCATGGCTTAATTCTTGATCAAAGATTCATATTCAAGTAATATGATAAAAGAAAGGTTGAAAATAATTTATCAAAAATTTTTGTGGAAAATCACAACAATTATGATTTGGTCTGTGAATGAACACCAAAGTTTTAATAAGGACAATGACAAAATCCATCTACTTTTCTATGAATAAAATTTACTAAATATGTTTGTTGATATATTTATAGATATTATAGATTTATTGCATGATCTATATGAAAATGTTATTAAAACATGTAAAAAATTACTAAGTAATTGTAATATGACATATTAAGATGAATGCATTGTACATGCATAGCTATTATGATTAGCATAATACATGTTCATGAATTTAAATTTTATATGTTAGAATAATTGATAGTACAAAGAATGTTATAAGTTACCAAGAGTTTGATATGAATTGATAAGTTTTGCATCTCTTAAAATATGCATATGGCTTATGAAATTCTTATTTTATTAAGTTTATATAGCTTTGCAAATATTCTAAAATTTATGTTTAGAATAATAATAATCGTTTAATGTGAACATGTATGATTCTAAGTTTGAGTTTTGAAATTACAAGATGAGTGATATATGATTTTCATATATTAGTGATTATAGTTTAATCATGTTTGTAATAATATTGATACCTGACTAAACTTAAGTTACACATTATGTTATTTATTAATTCATGAATTTGAGTACTTGAATAAAGTATATGAGATTATTTTGTGATATTAACATTTTTTGAACAATCTTAAGTTAAAGATTGAAAAAGTTTCAAAGAAGTCCATACTATATGTGTGATGAGAATGAATATCTTACTAAAGTGTATCATTTCAAAAAGGAAATTAATTTGGAAAATAAAATAATGTGGTGATTAATGAGATGACATGTTTATAATGTTCACTTTGTAAAAGTGAGAAGTGATAAACATTAGCGAATGATTAAATTTCAAGAGTAACATGTCATATGTCATTTATTAAAGTGTGCCTTTAAAAGTTACTTTGATATCTATATTTTAACACAAAACTTGTTAAGCAACAAGTGTGGGTTTGAAATATAGTTCAAACCAAATGGTGAGTTGATAAACTTAAAGGAAAATAATTTATAACCAAAGGTTATAATACAAAAGAAGAGATGGATTACTTGAAATCTATTTTTTTGTGAATTAATTTTTTCTATAGGAGTTATTATTGATTTCTAAGCAACAAGCTTGAAAGTGAAAACATAAAGATGTACTTAATAATGTTATGGATAAGGATATATTTTCATCAAATGGAAATAAGGTGCTCAAGACAATTAGACAAATAAAGAGACTATAATCAAAGTCTTCCTATTAAAAGGTATGCCAATTTTCAAAATGATATTTTACAAATCTAGCATTACAAAAATTAATAAGGCTAAAATGGAATTTGGCAAAATAAGTTCCAAATTCACAAGTGACTGATTTTTTATCTTATGTGATGAAATCAATTTAGATGGTAGAGATCAAATGGTGGTTCAAAAAGAACAAAAGATTTTTATGAGAAGTAATCTAGTGAGGCATTATTATGCATAAAATTTGAGCTCAATGATATGTCTTATGTCACTAAGGATGGACTTTTGTTTTAAAAAAGTTTCTTGAAAAGTATGCCTTTTATTGAGAGAACTAAATGAGCAATCACTTGTCTAAACAATAGCAAACACATTGCTATAAAAAAAACAATCATGTGTTGTAAGGAAGGCTTCATATCAATATATGTCACAATGTCTAAGTCCGAGAACTTGACCATTAGGTATAAAAAATATGGAATCTTTACAAATCTTTTTTATCTAGTTGTGATTGAGCACCTAAGTGGATATATTTTTTTAAGGTTATCTTAAACTTACCTAAGGGTTTTTAAAAAGAATAAGGTCTGGTCTATATTTTTAAAATTAAATTTGAGAGTTGATTACTTATACAGAAGGTTTTAACATCCCATAATACCCATAAATTGGTACTAAATTTGCTCCATATCATCTTGTCTAAGCCTTAATCAAAATGATTTTTATTCTTTATTTTTACTAATTTTGATATTTAAATATTAAAAACTCTTTATATTTTCACAAAAAAAAGAAAAATTTCAACCTCAAGCCACCATGTTCCCTTTTATTGTAGCCATTGTCTGGTTTTGGTGGTGAGGGTTGATTTCATTGTGTTGCTTCTATGCATTATTGAAGATTAAAGTTGCAAGCAAGATAAGGCTTAGGAAATTTTTTGTATACGGAGACTACTTCCCCCCCTTCTTTGTAGGATTTTCACGATTGTCCTTTTTTCTATTTTGTGTTGTTGAGCTTCTTTTATACTAATCGAATCTTAAAATTTGTAGGAGAAATTTAAAAGAATAAAATCTTTGCAAGATTCAATTTTAAATTGTTCTTGATTCCCCTTTGCTTTTTGCACAAAGTTGATGCTCAAGAATTTCCTAACACAAGCTCAACAATTAATTTTTAAATCCTTAAAACAAAATCACAATCTAAAGAAATCCCATATTTTGTAATTTTGAATTTTCTTTTTTTTTTATTTTGACCAAACACCAAAAATAAAAATATATAAAAGAAGTAAAAAAAATAAAAGGAATAAATATTTATGGACCCTTTTAATTTGGACTTAAGATCTAAATACAAAATTTAATCTAATTACAAATTCCAAATTAAAGTTTGAGGTCTAATAATGTTCAAAAGACCTCGGACAAAATGAGATGCTTACGCTGCATCCATACAAACTAAACTCTTGATGGGTGGTAAAAAAACTATGAGACGTATGAGATTGTTATCGGTTACTAAAAAGCAATCTTAATTGTTTCTTTTTCTATCTCAATATTCCCACTTAAGAGATTGATTCTTTCAAAAGATTAATCTTCTCATGAAAAAAACATTATGTATAACAGTTAAGAGCTTTCAATCATGAATTATTCAAAAAATTCATATATAAGATATATGGAATTCCCAATGCATCATTCTTAAAATATATTACTAAAGATATGTTTTTTAAAAAGCTTATTAAAGTAAAAACATAGTTTTGTAATCATTTAATATGCATGTGTATTAAAAGAAAAATAATATTTAGAAGTATAGATAGAAATATTGAAATGAAATAAGGAGTAGCTGACTGAGCAACTGATTGCCTTACCAACTGCTAAGTGAGAGCAGCTGATTGCTCTAGTAACTACCCTTGAGCAGTTGACATTCTAACAAAAAATAAGTATGAGCAGTTGACTGCATGCCTTTGAAGAGAAGTCAATTGCCTTACCCAAAAAAAAGAGAAGTCGACTTCTTAGAAGAAGGCATTCACATATTTGCATTTTGTTTGAGAAAGCAATCGACTTCCTTTGAGGAGCAATCGACTGCCTTGTCTTAGTATAACAAAAATTGAAGTCAGAAAGCAAGCATTCGAAAGCTTAATGTCGGGCATCCAAATGCCCACATTCTGGATGAAGAAAAAAGCCTAAGGCAATCGACTACCCTTACAAAAAGTAGTTGACTGTTCGTCTTGGAAAATTGAAAAAAAGTCCGATGGACATGTCCTTTCATTCTAAAAGTAGTATTACTTTATTCAAAAGATACCAATTCGTGGAAGAATATTAAAGATGTGTTTTAGGATTTATATGTGCTTCTTAAAACACTTATTTTTAATAGACTTTTATATCTTTTCAAGATTAAACTAAATTTTTTTTCCTTACATTTTTTTTCTGATTTATTGTTCAAGAGAGACCAAAAAATAGTTGAAATGCAATCAATTCTTTTTCATTAGGTATTATATCATAAGGACAATGTTTCTAGTATATTGTCCTTAAGAAAACTTTCTGGAAGTGCCTTACCCAAAGTTCTTCTTTCAAATTCGTTTTCTTCAATAAAGTTGCTTATTTGTTATTGTGCACGCACAACAATTTAAAGAGATTATAAAGTTTGCATAAGTTACCAACCCCAAATACAACATTTTTGCATCTGTAAATTCAACTAATTTTTTCTTTTATTTTCTTAGAGAAAAAAACTGCTAGAAAATTGTTTTTAACAGAGAAAGGAAGATGAAATTTGAGAATCACGTTTCCTTGTTCCCCAGGCGGCTTGCCATTTTCATGTTGTGTATGGTTTTTTCATGTCCACGAGAGAGCACTAGTGTTCCACGTACATGTTTTACATGCATTAAAGAAATGAAACAGAAGATATTTAGAAGAACTTTGGTGACTTAAAGTTAAAATTTCAATACTGCCCTTATTGAAGAAGCATGGTTGATTTGGCAGATGCTTACGACCTTCTTATTCCACCAGAAGCGAGCCTCTTGCAGAAGTAGTGTAGCTTATATGTGAAATAGAAGGTTTAGCAGTTCTTGCTCATCCGTTGGCATTAAAAAATCCTATTCCTATCATAAGAAGGTTAGAAGATGCAGGTTTTCATGGAATGGATGTTTAAGAAGTGATGGACGATTAGCAAGCATACAGTGACTTAGCGGATACTTATGACCTTCTAAAGCTTGGAGGATCAGTGTATCGTGGGAGAGGTAGGCATTGTGAGTCTGAACTAGGAAGTATGAACCTTCCAGTGTTGGTTTTGCATGACTTTCTTAAGGTAGCTCGACCTATCTGGTGTGGTTCCATTAAGGACATTCTATAGAGTTAATGCAGAGGACCCTCTGGTTGGTATCTAGCCAGGGTTGCAAGATTTGGGAGGGTGGGCAGTTTCAAGGAAAGTTCTTCCTTGAGTTGTGGCAAGGACTTGATTTGTCGTTGTTTATCTTTGTGGTTGACAACCGAAGAAAGGCAGAATGCTGAATTTGAAGCTATTAGGTTGAAGCTTCCCATATTTCAATCAATCAGGGCAGAGTACAGGTTCCTATAGAGAGTAAACAGTACTTTATTGGAAAAGATTTTACCATTTGTTTCTTGGCATGTTGCTAAGAGAACACTAAGTAGCCAAAAATTTTTTTCCTGTGAATAGTTTGGAAAAGATCTGGTATTAAAACTTGTTTATTTGGTGATGGCTGCTCGACACCTTGATTTAAAAAAAAAATTACCCTTCAAAGCTGGATCAAGTTCATGTAAAAAATTCAAGCAAATTCTTCATCAAAAGCACAAAGAAAAGAAAAAGCTTATTTTTGAAACTTTTGTTTTTGTTTTGGTTTTTTTTTTTTTTTTTTTTTCAATTTTGTCAACTGATTTGATGATTTTCTTTGACGGGTAGTGCTAACACATGAACAACTTTTACTGACGTATATATATTTATATATACGTTGATTAGAGACCTTATCTTTTTTTTATGGGTGAAATATTTAGAAATTAACCATTACATTAGTTGTCTTGATCATTAATAAATATTTAGTTAAATAGGTAAATTTAGTACAATTTTATATCAAATTTGTTAAGTTATATATTAGCTTATTGGTTTTTTTTGTTTGAATTAATTTAATAATTTTTATATAAAAATATTACTTATATTATGATTATATTTTTCTTATAATAATTTTGTCAAATTATTTATCTATGATGTGATGAAGTTAAATTTTAAATCGGTTAAAAAGAAGATAGGGTTTGGGAGAAAAAGGAACTTCAGAGTGTAATAGTTTTATACCTTTAATAGATATAATGGAAAATAAATATGTCCCCTCTACATATGGGAGAGTGTGGATGTTATTAACTAAGAAAAGAAAAAAGAAAAACGTTTTTGTTAATGTGTTGTCAAACATGAGTGGACCAAGTAAAATACGCAAAAGATTTGGTAACGAGGACGGACCCCACCCTACATACATATATTTATTCAATATTTGAGAAAATTAAAAAGCAAAAGTAAGGTCCACGAGAAGGATGTGAAAGCATTACCAAAGAATGGAAGAAGAGTGATGTTGAATCTTTTAATGTAATGAGAAGACAAGCAAAGGGCACAACCCATTGCTCTGAAAAAAAAAAAAATTTCCTTTTAACACATCAGCTTTCGATTTTTCTGATAAATATGTGGGCAATTGAAAAAGAATTATGCCAATCTGGCCTTGGGACTCAATATCATGGCTAGAACCCTTTGAAACATAGTTTTCCCCCACTTCAACCCAAATCGCAATCTCACTTGAGAAATATATAGGAATTTTTTGTCTTGAAAATCTCAGTTAATTAATTTAGCAGTTTAAATCATTTGATGACTTAATTAATTAACATAAAGCTCACTTTGTTTTGGAGCCTGTACCCATCATATTCATACATAGAGATTGCACCACATACAGATCTAGAAACTACTCATGTTGGAGCGAATTTGAGAAAATGAAAAGCTTCATTGCCACAGTCAGATAAAGCAAGTATGGGCCAGTGATTAACAACAATCATAAAAATGTTCTCATTGAACGCAATTGCAATCACATTCACATACAGCAGCCAGCCCTGCCCTCTTGAGGCTATCTATTATTAATTTTTGTATTGATAATGCAGCAAGTCCTTGTCAATTATTTTCTTCAAAGCATATGCTGCTGAAGGGTGACCCTCCATTTTGTTGTAAATTTTGTTAGGGAAAAGTGCTTATTCTTGTCACTCATTTCCATGTATACATTATCTAGCAATTTTCATAAAAAGAGAAAGGAAAAAAGACGAGGTGCTAGTTCATATATATAGTCATAGATAAAGGATGTAGGGGTTCTTCTTTGATGCGGGTTCATTGATTTTTTATTCAAGGTTTTTACCTCTGAAATGGGAATCCTGTAAACATTATTCTACTCTTTTTTGCCAAGATGGGGTTTCCCTTCATTTATTTTTTTTTAATAATTTCCCCCTAGAAAGCATGGCAGTTACATTATTATATACATAGAATTAACAGCCACAATGCATTCATTCCTAGGTTATTTTTTTCTTCTCCTGAAAGCCATCCACTTGGACTTAAAATTAAGCTTCCTCCACGAGGGCTATTATTAAAAAAAAAAAAATACCCTTCCTCAGTATCTTATCTCTCTCTCTCTCTTTATTTTTCTTTATTTTTCTTTTTTTAGCATAATTTCAAATGTGCCCAACTCATCAAATTTGTAAGTACATGCATATCTACTCCAAATTGACTATTCCATTATACCCACTTGCGTTCTCTCTGTATTTCTTTATTGTCCATTAATGAGTAAGCTGAGGGATTGCTTGCTAACTTTTGCCAAACCACTACTCTTTCATCTAAATACAACAAGAATCCATCCAATGACTAAGCCACCAACATCATCTATATTTCTTCTAGCTGCATATTATACTGTTGAGATTAAATGAATTTGAAACTTAACATGTTAAATATTTACCTACAAATATATGCAGCAAAATTGTGTCCATAGTGAGAATCCAATCTTATCAACCAAAAAAGAAAAAAAAAAACCATTAAAAACCTATTTAGTTTTTACCGGTGGTGATGACAAGTTGATGAAGCTGCTGCTGCCTCAATGATCTCGTTAAGTAGGATAATAACAATAATAAAACAATTTTATATGATGGTAAACATTACAAAATTCCATTTTTCTTTAGGTTAGTATGGCCATCATTTAATTAAATGTGAAAGACATTTAGTCAAGTTGCTTTAGTTGAATTAATGTCTCTTCCGGAGCTTAATATCATTATTATTATTGTCAGAATGTCTGGTTATCAAGAAATTTACATGGCTTCCAAAAAGTGGCACAAAATCAAGACATCCTAAAACGGAAACTGCCTGGGGCCTGGTTTATAACACATGCTGTTTCAGTGCCAGAACTCCTTGTGGACCAAATTTTTATGGCCCTTTATTAACGTTTAAAACCTAGCATTGGCAAAAGGGCAAAAAAAGGAAAAAAAAACATCTGTTCTGAAGTTGGGCAACAGTAGGCCGGACCTAGGCCCTTGGTTATTGATGGCATCTAGACTACACGTATGTTTGAACTTTGAATAGCCTAGTACTGGTACAGAGTCAGGAAGACATATTACGTCTCCACTGAAAATGTACAACTCAGGATGGCATCTCCAAGGGAAGTTTTCCTAGGATTAGTGACGAACAAAAGCAAGCATCTTCTCCATCAGATACAACTGTCTATTGCCAACTACCAACAAAAGGACCAAGAAGCTGATAGAGAATACTAGAATATTGCATTTTTCTTCCCAATCCAAAAGGACTTGTAAACTACAATAGAATATTGTACAGTGGAAGAATCCAACAGAGAAGGGAATAGTACAATCGACAATCTCAAAAAATTCCTGGAAAAATATTTCTTATCTTTCTCTATTCTTCTAGCTTTTTTGTATCATCCTGCTCAGTCGTATAAGCCCTCGTCCTCCCAAACATCGACTAGAAAATCCACCATTTCCTGTCACAGCGAATCCAACAAGAATTGAGGAACTAAAGAATGTGAAAATATAGTTTATAATAACATGAGAAACCATCTAGCTGGCAGAGCAAACTTACAGGAAGAGTAATCGGCTGGGGGAATGGCTTGTTATTCCCACATAAACTCTCATATGGTGCATTCCAACTGCAATACACAATGGTGAACCATAACATAGATAAGATTTCTTCTTTAAAAAAAAAAAAAAGATGAGAAAGGCTTGTTTTCACATGTAAACAGTGTTGAAATAACTTAAACTTGGCATAATGGTTGTTATCCTCTCCTTAAGAGCGTTAAGGTCTAATCTTCAAATTCCCTCTTCCCTCTTGGACTTCCTTTTTTGTACCAAAAACAATGTGTAAACGGGATTAAATGTAAAACAGGATAATGTAAACAGTTTCTCAATCACGGCCTTCTAGGGATTTTGCATTCTATTTGTCCCAAAGTAATGTTATGTACTTTAAATTAGAAAAACAATGAAAATTACTAACCTTATTGTTGGTTCTTGAAGTTGCACCGGCTTCTCAGACCCTTTATTTCCAAGCCATTGTTGCCTTGTTTGGTTCCAAAGAAGGAGGCCTGCAAGTAAAATTTTGTTTCACCAATATGCTTACCAAAAGATAGGATGATCATTTTCGAGAAATTCAGTAAAATGGTACTAAAAACTTCCAACAGCACACGTAAATATATGAAACAATGGAATGATATTCAGCTCTATTTAGTAGCATATAGATGCTAATATATCTGAACTTGCCATGATTTACAAATTCAGAAGGATTGCTAGTGCTGCCAGAAGGATCAAGGGATTGATTTGATATGCTGATCAATGAAATGCTTCTTTGAGATGGGACTGCACTATGTTCCATTTCACATGCACTGCTGCTCCAGAAATCCTCAGAAAAGTTAGATCTCTTCACTTTGTGGCCTTGAATCATTAGACCCTTAGATGGCTCATCCACTGCAATAATCAGTGAGGGTTTCGTGAAGCATCCGAAACAACCTCTGCTCTGTTAAAAACCAGGATTAACCACACGTATAATCGGAATCAACTATAACAAGTCAACCCTTAATTGAGTAGCTGGAAAATAAAGCCATCAACTTTGCAACCATAATATGGAAATAACCATATGATACTAGAGTTCAAAATCATTGTAAAAAGGTAGCTTCAGTTGTGTGATGTTGAACATAATCAATGCGGAGTTGCACTTGAAACATAGCAACTTAGCAATCATTTTATCAACGAGAACAACACAGAAATGCAAAGCAAGTGCATAATGCAAATTCCACCGGCTTAATCTCCAACATGTAGGGGACCAAATTTGAGCGGGAACTAAAAGCAACCAGCAGTGCCACTCAAGCCCATTTTCCTACAGCTTCAATGCAGAAAATTTACAAGCCCTCAAACCCTTATAAATTGCTGAGTCTACAAGACATCAGCTACATATATAACCAGAAAATTTTGCACACCCATATCCAAATTCCATTATAGCTCAATCAAAGTAGGTAAAGTAAACTTCCTCAAAATTGTAACCAGGCAGCACATCAACGGTGAATTAATCTATTTCCAAAACAAACCAAAACAGAAAACATAAAAAGAAAATTTGTCCCTCAAGCTGAAAAGAACTTTGCACTTAGCATTGAATGTTTCCACCAGCCATAGTGTAAGAGCATGTAAATAAGCTCCAGAAAACGAAACAAACGAACAACAAGGTTTCTTTCCAAAGCATCTCGCAGTTTGAGCTACTAAAGAACAACTAGCATCCATGCCTCCTGTAGAACCCAAATCCCAAAAGCAAAACAAAAACCCTTGTGTCATACAATCAGCTACCTAAAACTTCAAGCAAAGAATGCCCCAAATCGAAAAGTCCCCCTAGTCCTTGGCCCTTCCCCCCGGACATCTCATCTTATAGCTCGCTCACACAGCAAGCAAGCACAAAACACAACCCCCAAGATTCCATACTTAGAAAAGGCAAACTTAAAACTAAACAAACAAAGCATTAAAACTCCTGTCTTATAACCAAGAAAGCTAAGAATCAGAGGATTAATGTGATTATATCCACTCAAATAAAAAGTAAAAGAAAAAAAAAAAGCTGAAGAAGAACTGACCCCATGCAGGCAAAAAGGGAAGAGATCCAAGGAGGAAGGTAACCAGAAGATTGCATCTAAAATTCCCAAAGCAAAACCCTAATTGGAGGAAGGAGAAGACTAAAATTCCTGCGAGAATAATAAAAAAGTCAATACTTCTTTTTCCAACTGTTTCCCCTGAAATTCTTCATAGAAAATTTTTAAAAACACAGGGAAAAAAGGGGTTTTTCTGGAATGAAAGAAATGAAATAAATACCTTGAAAACGGCATGTTTAGAAATGGCTATGGATATTTTGTGATAAAATGTTAATCTTGTTCCTCGAAAAAGGTTGTTTTGACTTCTTTGGTCACTGATTCGACCAAAGGGTCTCTCTATCAGTTTTCTGTTTTTCTTCTTTTTTTTTCCCTAAATTAATCTGTTTCATGTTTTTACTGAACAGTGTATTTGTAAATTGTTGGGGAAAAAGGGAAAAAAAAGGTTGTTTTTGGAAAGAACAAGGAAAAAATGAAAGTTGGGTAGACTAGAGGAATGCGAGGTCATCATTTTGGATGGATCGGAGCAGATACTGTTTCGTGGCTTAAAGTCGTGTATTTGGGTCGGCAAGGCAGACAAAAGCTAGCCTGACGCAGTGACGCTAACCGCTTATCCATTTTTTTTCCTTTAATAGAGTTTAATTAAAAAATTCGAATTTCTATTTCTATAGACACTAATCTTCTTGGGCTAGAGCTTTTATTAGTTGGGGTGCAAAGCATTAATCGATTAATCTCCCGAACAGTTTAATCTGACTCTCTCTCTCTCTCTCTCTCTCTCTCCATGAATTGGGAAAGGTTCAGAGTTCAAGCTCGTGTTATCTACTTTACTTTTCCAGGCTATTTTACTCTTCCATAAAATTCAAATAATGTTTTAGAAAGAGTGGGAGCTTCCATGTTTCCTGACAAAATCAATCAAGCAAGAGATGAAATAATAAATTCTAGACTTGACGTAAGACAAGCAACAAATGGTGAGTTTTATTTGGAAAGTTTTTTAAAGGGATAGCTTCTCACAAACAATATGTACACCATTTGTTGATCATCATTATTTATGATAAGTTCAGATATGGCACCGGCGAGGTGGTTAGAACTGAAGGTAGTCGGATCTGGTGCCATTGACACGAGCTTTTGTGTCAGTAAAAAAACTCCATGTTTGGCATGGATGTAACACCTCTAGTGTTGCTGATTTTAATTGGATAGTGCAACAGGTGGCCCTGCAGATCTTGCCCCAAAGAGCATCGATAGATTACATATTCCATAACACGTCAGAGAATTGACTGCCTGTAGACATTCTGGATTCTGGAAACTGCTCTCAACATTTCCAAGGTGCTCCTGCCACAGTGCCATGCTCGACAGTCGACTATAAGTTGATAGTCGTTGAAATGCCCCCGTTGCAATTGCAGAGTCTCTACTACCATCCATTGACCTCTGGTTAATGTTGGCAGATCCAATTATTCTGTATTCATCATCCACTGAAAAAAATAATAAAAAAAAGAACAAATTACCTTTGTGTTAACTATAATGGAAATAGAAATTAATCATAAAGCGCGCGGCTGCTGAGCTCTAGCCTAATCGGAATTTGGATCTGGTTGCTTTGGAGTTACATATTCCCCATATTTTTTTGGTTTCACTATTATTGTTGGGAAGGAGATAGGTTTTTTGAAATTAAATTATCGAAATAAAAGAAAGAATTAATTTTGTATAATTATACATAAATTGTAATATTTTTATTAAATTCAATCAATATTTTAATAGATTTACAGAATAACTAATTAACTAAAGAATGTGAAGCATAAAAATAGAATAATTAATAAATAATGAAAAAAGTGGAGAAATAGTGATTGAATATTAGTAATCACCCAATTATGTACAATAACTATTTATCAACTGTCATAACGATCTTTCATTCGGGAGACTCAATAGTTAGATTTGATGAAAATTTTTCAGAGTCATCATCAATCTTTTTTAGGGTATGATTGGTTACCAAAAATATCATCTTTTAGTAAAAATCTTAAAACTAATTAAGAATTATTAAAAAAAATTTAAGTCTGCGAAATCAGGGTTAAGTCTGAGAGTACGGTTACGAGAGAGGAATGTATTAGCACCCTCACGTCGCTTGTTCGAAGAACGATACCAATTAAACATATGTAATCATTTAATTTTGATAATACGATCCTTTTTTATTTAAATTTAATTTCTTGAAATTTATTTAAAAATATATTTTTTTTGTAAAATTAGTATTATTATTATTTTTATATTTTATAAATTCTTCAACGTTTTGACGAAATTTATAGGGAATCACTATTTAAAAAATATTTCGAGAAAATTGACCATTCACAAAATTCTCGAAATCTCATCATAAGATATTTTATTTATTTATTTTAAAAAAATTAGGAACATCCCGACACTTTGGTGAGTTCCCAAAATTTATTAAATAAATTTTACGATTATTTTGACTTTTCGGTGGAATCCTAAAAATTTTGAGCAAGTTTTAAGATCATCTCAACTTTTTGACAAGATCCTAAATAAAATCATTTTTTATAAATAAAATAATTTATTAATTAATTTTTATTATGCTTATTTAAAAAAACTTTTTATTATTTAATAATTATTTTTATTATAAAAAATTTAGATTATCTTGACTCACCGAAGAAATCTAAATATTTATATTTTGCTTGTATTAAAGAAAATCGAACTTTTTTAATTTTTTATTTTTTTTATAAAACTTCAAAATATCAAATATTATTAATTTCATTTTTTATTATTGTCTTACTTTGTTTAAATCAATCTTTATTTTAGTGAAAATTTTAGATTATCCCAACCATGGTGAAATCCAAAAAAACTATTTTTATTTGCAATAATTAAATAAAACTAAACTCTTTTAGTTTTTTTTTTTTAAATTACATTTAGAAGATTCATCTAAACAATTTATTTTTATTTTATTATTTTTATTTTATTATTATTTACTTAGCAAAAATATTTTTTTAAAAAATATCTCAACACTTTGGTGAAATTTTAATAATATTTTTACTTGTAATAAAATTTTATTTCATTTAAGTAACTGTTATTATAAAATTTTTTATATATATTTCTTTAGGTCTTTATTTTATTTTAGTTTTATTTTTATTTTTATTTATTTATTTATTTCTAAAAAAATTAATAATAATAATATAAAATAACAATAATAATAATAATAACAATATCATAAAAAATAACATAAAAAAAAATAAAAATCAACATAAAAAAATCAAAATCAAAACAAAAAATAAAAATAAAAATAAAAACTTGCGAAACGAATCGGGTCGGCACGCGGATCCTACGTGGGTCAGGTTTGATCCGGACGCCCAAAACGGCATCATTTTGGATGGCTTATAAAAGGCCTGTTTCATTTTTTTTCTTACCCTTTTCTCTCTCTAACCCATAGCCCTTCTCTCTAAAATTTCAAAACCCTTCGCCAGCTGCCATGGATACCTAATTTTCGGTTGGTCGCCGTCATGTACCAGTGGTTGAAAATTTCAACGGCACCAAAAAATTCAAAGATCCTAGATTTCAGTGGCCGAAAAATTCAATGGTCACTGAAAAATTCAAACTTTTCCAATTTCGGTGCCTGAAAATTCAAACATCGTTGAAAAATTTAAACTTTTCTAATTTTTGACGACCTAAAAAATTTTCAAAAATTCCCCCAATGATCTTTTTTGCTTTCTAAACACTTTTTCAAGCCCAGATTTTTCAAAAAAAAAAAGATCTACAACTTCCTAAATCAAGAATTTCATTCTCGGTAAAATTTTTATTTTTGTGTTTGCTATTTTTTTTTTGTTAAATTGTGTGTTCCCCTTTTTTTTGTTCTTTCCCTCCCTCTGTTTTTGCAGAACTTAGCTTTATTTATAGAGCTCTTGGGATTCAAGACCCCAATCTTTTAGGATCTTATTTTGTAGAAATTTTGTGTTAAAAGTCATCAGATTTTATGCTGCCAAGTTAGGCAGTGTCAGGGAGAAATTTATATCACTCTGGCAGCTTGATTTCGGCTGCCAAAGTTGAAATCAAAGACTTTTTTTTTATTTTTTCTTTTGACTTTTTTCCTTTTGTTTTAAAGAATAATAATAATAATAATAATAATAATAGTAATAAAAAGAAAATTGGTGTCTACAACTACCCCTCTTTGCTTATTTATGAGAATTAGGAATAAAGTAAAGATAAAAAGACACCAATTTTATTCAGTTAAACACATACAAAAAATGAAACATTGAACATAAAGTTTTTTTTTTTGAGAGAAAATTTGAAAAGCTCCTCTAAACAGAGGCTACAAACTTTAAATTCAAAAAGCTCATTTAACCAAAGTCAATAAACTTTAAATTTCAAAAAGCTCCTTTAACCAAAGGCAACAAACTCTAAATTTCAAAGGCTTCTCTGACTAGAGGCAACAAACTTTAAATTCAAAAGCTCATTTAACCAAAGGCAACAAACTTTAAATATTGAAAGCTCCTCTGATAAGAGGCAACGAACTTTAAATGTTTAAAGGCTCTTTTAACCAAAGGCAACAAACTTTAAATATTGAAAGGCTCCTCTAACCAAAGGTAATGAACTTTAAATGGCTCATTTAACCAAAGACAACAAACTTTAAATTAAAAATCTGAGAGGACTTATAGATTATGCCATTTGGTCTTACAAATCATGCCTAATTTTGATAGAGTCCTCTGACCAAAGACTCTTAAAATTAAAAAGCTCCTCTGATCAGGCAATGAACTTTAAATTTAAAAGACTCCTCTGACCAGAAGCAATAAACTTTAAACGTAAAAAAAGCTCCTATGACCAGAGGCAACAAACTTTAAATTCAAAAATCTAAGAGGCAATGGTATTTGAAAGATTTCTCTGAACAAAGGGTTTATATCTTTTCTGCTTTTGACTTTTTCTTTTGTTGGTCTTAGATTGTCCTAGACGTATACATCTGTCGTGTCACATGAATTCGTGAATGACATTTTCATGTTTTTGCAATGCCATACAATAAATGATGATCATGATGCAAATGCACTTATTATGCAAATGAAAAGACCATCTTCTTTTTTTTTTCATTGTTATTTTTTTTAATCCTCAAAATTTCTCAAGGTTTGTTTCCTTTCTTCTTCTTTTGAATCCCATGCATTCTTGCAGTTGATTAATTTTAGATAAAAAATATTTCTCTTCATATCCCATATTTAATGTCTACCATTTTTATGACTTACAGACTTTCCTTCTCATTGGCCTTTATTTCTTATGATTTTAAATCTCCTTCAAAATAATGTGTCTTTTATGATCATTGTTATTCCTTCATCATCTTTTGAATTTCAAACAATTATAACACATTGCACATTTTTCTTTTTAATGAAAGGGACAAAAGGAAGGATAAATAAAGTGGTATTTTATTTTGGTAAAAGGGAAAATTATTTCATGCATTATCAAAAGGATATAGTAAGGACAACAAGTAACCACATAACAAATATTCAGATCATCATGAACTAATTCATCATGGATTCTTTTCTGAAAACTTTTGATTGGTGCTCTTGACATTTTCGAAAATGCAACAAACCAAGCAAGCCTAAAACCAATGAGATCTTCTAGCACATATTAAGAGTTAAGCCACTCCATTCATTATCCCTCCCTTTTTTTTTTTATCTAAACTACCCTTTCAAGTTTTCAACTCAAATATCTTTTCAACTCATTTTATTTTTTTTATCATTTTTAAACATAAAAATTTTTTACTGCATCGGCATTGATTGAATTTGACAGATCATCTCCATCCATTCTTGCTAAGATTAAAGCCCCATCAGAAAAAGCTCTTTTCACCATATATATGCCTTCTCAATTAGGAGTCTATTTTTTTCGAGGATCATGTTAGTTAGGAAGAATCTTCTTCAATACTAATTCTTCCTCTCGAAATTATCATGGGTGAACTTTCTTGTCATGAGCTTGCATCATTTTTTTTTCATATAGTTGGCCATGGCAAAGTGCATCTAATCTTTTTTCTTCAATGAGATTCAATTGTTCATATCGAGCGTGAACTCACTCAGCTTCTTCTAACTCAACTTTCATGAGAACGCGTAAAGAATGAATTTCAACTTTAATGGGTAACACTGCCTCCATCCCATATACCAATGAAAATGGTGTAGCTCCTGTAGATGTGTGAATCAAAGTTCGATAAGCATGTAATGCAAATGGTAGCTTTTCATGCCAATCTTTATACACATCTGTCATCTTTTTAATAATTCTCTTTATATTCTTATTGGCCACTTCAACTGCCTCATTCATCTTTGGATAATACGGCATTGATTTATGGTGTTTGATTTTAAATTGAACACATACCTCAGTCATCATTTTATTATTCAAATTAAGAACATTATCCGAAATGATTTTTTTTTAAAGGCCATATCGATATATGATCTTTTTTTTTATGAACTTACAAATCACATTCTTGTCACATTGGCATATGAAGCTACCTCTACCCAATTTGTGAAGTAGTCAATTACCACTAAAATGAATCGATGTCCATTTGAGGCTTTTGGTATAATAGGCCCTATCACATCCATTTTTCACATAGAGAAAGGCTAAAGTGTTAACATAACATGTAAGGACGTTGGAGGAACTTGAATATTATCTGTATAAATTTGACATTTATGGTATTTCCTAGCATAGTTAATGCAATCTTTTTCCATTATCAACCAATAGTATCATGCTCTTATTATTTGTTTAGTCATCATTTGATCATTTGCATGAGTTCCACAAACACCTCCATGAATTTATTCTAGTAACTTTTTGGCTTCAGCAGCATTCACACATCTCAATAGTATTTGATCTCGACTTCTCTTATATAAAATTTCTCCATCTAGAAAGAAACTCATTGTCAACTTTCTCAATGTTCTCTTATCATTCTCTGATATGTGCTTTGGGTACTATTGATATTTAATATATTGTAATATGTTAAAATACCATGGTTTTCCATCAACTCCTTCTTCAACATTTTAACAATGAGCTGGTTTCTCTCGCAAGCTCAATTTAATGGGTTGGATTTCAGCATTTTCATTTAATTTGAACATTCTACCAATGTAGCCAATGCATCAGCCATTTGATTCTCTTCTTAGGGTAAATGATGAAACCAAATACTCCCAAATTCTTTGATCAATTATGTATATACTTTTGGTATAAAATCAACTTTGAGTCTTTGGTTTCTCATTCTCCTCGTAATTGATATATGACCAATGCGGAGTCTTTATAAACTTTCAATACATGGGCTTTCCTTTCAAGAGCAGCTTGAAGACCTAAAACACATACTTCATATTTTGTCACATTATTGGTGTAATCAAAATTTAGTTTTGTAGTGATTGGATAGTAATCCTCTTCTGGAGATATCAAAACTACTCCTATATCGTGCCCTAAAACATTTGATACAGCATCAAAATACATCTTCCATATATTTTCATTATGCTCTTCTTTATCTATGTGAAGTATAAACATTAAGTCTTCATCTAAAAAATTAAATGTCACAGGCACATAATCTTCATGAGCACGTTCTGTAAAAAATTCAGCTATAGCACTTCCTATGATTAACTTTTGAGACACATATACAATATCATATTCAAAAAGTAACACTTGCCATCTTGTTATTTTTCTTGATAATGAAGGTTTTTCATAGATGTACTTGATTAGATCTAATTTTGTAATGAGCCAAATGGTATGATACAACATGTATTGTCTGAGTCGACGAGCCGTCCAAGCTAGTGCATAACACATCTTTTCTAATGATGAATACTTTAACTCATAATCAGTAAATTTTTTACTCAAGTAATAAATGACTTCTTCTTTCCTTCTTGTTTCATCATGTTACCCTAAAACACATCCTATTGACTTTTCATACACTGTCAAATATAAGATAAGAGGTCTTCTAGGGACAGATGACATTAATACAAGTAGGGTGATAAGTATTCTTTAACTTTTTCAAACATCATTTGACAATCTTCATCTCATTTTTCTAACTAGTGTTTTCGAAGAATCTTAAATATGGTATCACATGTGGCTGTAAGTTGAGAAATGAAATGAGAAATATAATTCAATCTCCCTAAAAATCCCCTTACTTTTTTTTATGTGCGTGAAGGTGGTAGCTCTTGGATGGCACGTATCTTATTTGGATCCACCTTTTATTCCTCTTTTACTGATAATAAATCTCAGTAATATTTTTTAGGTTGCACTAAAAGTGCATTTAGCTGGATTGAGCTTGAGTTAAAACTTTTTTAATCTCTCAAATAACTTTCTGAGATTAGTCACATGATTTTTTTCTTCTTGGGATTTGGTGATCATGTCATCCACGTACACCTTTATTTCTTTGTGCATCATATCACGGAATAAAGTTACCATGGCTCTGTGATATGTTGCCCTAGTATTTTTCAAATCGAAAGGCATAACTTTGTAGTAAAATATTTCTCATAATGTCACAAAAGTAATCTTTTCTATATCTTCTTGTGCCATTTTAATTTGATTGTAGCTTGAAAATCCATCCATGAATGAAAATAAAGAATGCCTAGCGATATTGTCCACTAAAGTGTCAATGTGAGGCAATGAAAAATTATCTTTTGGACTTGCTCTATTCAAATCTCGATAATCGACGCATATTCTCACTTTGCCATCTTTTTTAGGTACTGGGACTATATTTGCCACCCATTCGAGATATTTGACCACTTCTAAAAATCTCGCATGAAATTACTTTTTCACTTCTTCCTTTATTTTCAACAACATTTCGAGTTTCATCCTTCTTAGTTTCTGTTTAATTGGTTTGCACTCAGGCTTCAGAGGTAACTTATGCACTACAATTTTAGTATCTAACCCCGACATATCTTGATACGATCAAGCAAATATATCTACATATTCATGTAGTAACTTTATCAATTTTTGCTTTATTGGTGATGACATCGAAGTACCAATCTTAACTTCTTTTTTAGTTTCTTCATCCTCTAAATTAACAACTTCGGTGGCTTCTTGATGAGGCACGATTTGCTTTTCTTCTTATTCCATTAATCTAAATAATTTTGGGGATACTACATGGTCTTCCACATTCTCTTCATCATTGAGTTCACCAATATAAATAGAATTTTCAAAATAAATCCTGCAATATTGTCATAATAATCTTTATATTCATTATTTAGATACCTGAAAATAAGTGAAATTGATGAAATGTAGAAAGATGTATAGTAATGTAAGGAATTGAAATGAAAAAGGCAAAAAAAATGGACAAATGTGCTACACTTGTCATTTATTCAATTGAAAATGAGGAAACAAACACACATAAGACATCTGATGCTTTTAACAAAAGCATTTAGATTAGGTTCATCACATTACTTTGGAGAAAGTTTAAAAACAACAGGTAGCTCCTCAACATGCCAATTTTTTAGTTTTGTACAAGAAAGAGTAAGACAAACCTATGGACAGCTTGGATCTTTACTATCATTTTCTTCACCCACCATTTGTATTGAAAATTTAGCGAAAATATCTTTCAATGATGGTGTAAGCTCTTTCTCTATGTTTCTTACTACATCTGGATAGATATAGCCAATTGAGATGAAAGTCTCATAAAGGGGAAGAAAAGATATGCCTTCAGTCTTTACTTTTTGCCCCAGAAAATGAGCTAACCTTTTTTTTTTTCTCTATAAACTTCATTCTTTCTTTTCGAGTTGGGTTGTACCTCAGCCTAAACCGATCATTTTTCTTAGGCATCATCCATGGTCGTTGTATTTCCTGCAAGTCAATCCACACCTATTGTCTTTTCCCTACCACTTCTTTAAGTGCCATTTTGAAAGCTTTGGATAGACATGAATAGGTATTTTTGATCCTTCACTCACATAAGTTGCATTAACAAATTCAAAGGATTTGAAAGAATATTTTGAAGCTTTTTCAACTGCTTCAACATATAATATGGTAGAGGGTTTAGTCACCAACAAGTCTTTTTCACCAACAACAATGATCACCTTTTCATCAATTATGAATTTTGCCTTTTGATGCAGAGTGGAAGGAACAGCTCTTGCTATATGAATTCATGGTCTTCCCAAAAGACAGCTATAGGAAGGAGCAACATCCATACTTGAAAGACTATATCAAAAATACATAGTCCAATTTGGATTGGTAGCTTGATATCACCTATCACTTCACGACGAGTTCCATCAAAAGCCCTTACTATCATATGACTATCTTCATGTAAGACATGTCAATTGGTAATCTAGATAGTGTAGTCATATGCATGACATTCAAAGAAGATCCATTATCAATGAGCACCTTTACCAATGTATGATCCTTATATCTTGTGGAGATATACAAGGCCTTAGCATCACCTCTACCTTCAGGTGAAATTTCATCATCACTAAATGATATAAAATTTTTTATTGTGATATTTCTCACTATACGATCAAGTATTTCCACAAATATATTATGAGCTATATAAGCCTCGTTGAGTACTTTAAACAAGGCATTTCTATGAAGCTCAAAAATTAACAACAATGAGAGAATAAAAATTCAAGCTGGTAAATGATTTAATTGTTCCACCATACTATATTCACTGTGCTTAATAAGTTTTAAAAATTCACAAGCATCTTTTTCAATAATCAAACTTTTACACCCTTGATTTAGGATTGGAGCTAGATGAGTCTCTTGATCATTGGGTGATTTATCTTCTTTTTCTAAGCTCGTCTCCTCTTTTTTTGCTTTTTTTTTTCGTGCTCTCTTAAGTGCTTCTAGGGTATAGTACCGTCCACTTCGAGTTATGCCTACTATACTAGTTATGTTTACTGTGCTTGCATCACATGAGCCATATTGAAGAGAACTATTATCCAAACCCTGTGATATGATATTACAATCATATTTCTAAGGGACTGCCTTATTCGATTTGTATGAAAATGGGCTAGGGACCTCAATTTTCACCTTTGGTATAGTTGTACAAACTAGTCCATCAATTTTAGCACTCAATTTTTCATCATAAAAGATCATGACGGGCTCAAAATTCATATGAACTGGCTTATTAACCTTAACACTCAGTTTATCTTCATAGAAGATGGTAACAGGCTCAAAATTCATTCGGTAAGGCCTACTTTAAGACGAGTTTCCCGTCACAACATTCACTGAGCTTTTTCATGTTCATAAAATTCAATCAAGAAAGAATCCATCATTCTCTGTAACTCCTGTTGAAATGCTTTACAGTCTTGAAGTGAATGACCAACCATCCCCATATGGAATTCATAAGTGTGATCTGAATTATATGTAAAATTTCCATTATCTAAATTTTCAGGTATTGGATGAATCATATTTACTTTCATAATTACAGTAAATATTTCATTCATAGGGGTTCTGATCTCACTTACTTTTTTTTTTTAATATTCTGAGTTGTCTCACTATTTAAAGCATTTATTGATCCTTCACCATGATTAGGTAATAGATTGGCCTCCACACTTAGTCCAACCTTGGTTGCGAAATTTAAAATTCCGTTACCAATCAGGCTTTGCACCATTCGTTTGAAAGCTATACAATTTTCTAGAAAATGGCCCTGAATTCCATAATGGTAGTCACCAGAAGCTTCAGGATCATACCACTTTAGATATGAAAGTTTCAAAGGCTCTATGGGTTGTCGAGCCACAAAATGTTTTTAGAATAACCGAGGGAACAATTTCATGTATGTCATAGAAATTGGATCAAATCGTTATTGCTCTTAATTATTTTGAGGTTTCCTTCGATTAAAATCTGTCGTATTTGACTGAGGGAAAAGGCGTGGTGAAGGTGCTCGGGAACGAATATTGGCTTGAAAAGTAGGTGTCTGGGTTTGTACTGGTTAGTAATGGTATGAATTTTGGGAAATGTTAGAAATAGTTGGGTAAGAAAGTTAGTATGTAAGATATGAGTTGTATGGGATAAAAGGTCTTGGTTTTGGTTTTTCAGTGGTGACAGGTTACACTTCTGCTTTTTTTTTTCTTGGATGGTCATCCTTTCTTTGATCCAAAAACATCGCCCCCATTAATCTTTTCATTTTTAATGGCATTTTCTATTATCTCTCCTGTAATCACCATATCAGTAAAATTTTTCATGGCATGACCAATAAGCTTATTATAATATGATGCTCGAAGGGTATTGATGAATAAGATGGTTGTTTCTTTCTTAGTGAGAGGAGGTTCAACCTGAGTAGCAATATCTCACCATCTCTAGGCATATTCTTTAAATTTTTCATTAGCTTTCTTTTCCATGTTTTGCAAGGACAGTCTATCTAGAGCCATGTTTATGACATGTTTGGCCAGATCTTTCCATGACTGAATACGACTCCTGTCTAATTGAATATATGATCTAACAGCTGATCCAGTAAGATTATCTTAAAAATAATGAATAAGTAACTTGTCATTGTTTATATGCCAGTCATTTTTTGACAAAACATAGTGATATGTGCTTGAGGGCATTTGATTCCATCATATTTTTCAAATTTTTGTACTTTAAACTTTGGTGGGACTACCAAATCTGGAACCAAACTAAGTTCATTATCATTAATTGTGCCAAAAATATTTATACCTTCAATAGCTCGTAGCCTTTTTTTCAAGAGATCTAACTTTTGTTGTGCCTTTGTATTCTCAGATTGTTCTGACGTGCCTTTCATTAGGTTCTCCTATTCTCTTAGGTCATCTAAATCTGGGACCATAATGGGCTCAACATGACTTGCCCCAATTTTTAAACCAACATGTCCTTGACTACGTGATTGAACCGTAAATAAAGGTAAATTAAATAGAGCATGTAGCTGCCTTTCAGGATATGTCATTTGTGGATGCGTTTGATGAGAGGCTTGAGCATACGATGGAGCAAACCTTGATGGATACAATGGATCTTGCCTATCATTGGTAGTTTTTTGGGCTTGAGGCTCTTTCTTAATAGTTACTTCTTCAGCTACCCTTTTTTTTAGTCATTTTCCTCATCATGCCCATCATTGCAACCATTTCTCTCTGAGTCTCTTCTGGAGTCCTAGTCATTTGTTCTATCAACTCTTGTTGAGACCTAATCATTTGCTCTTACATATCAAATTGAGCTTTTTCTATCCTTTTTATTCTAGATGCTTGCTCGCTTTTCATGATTCTGATTTATGAGCGAATGTTGTAACGATGATGAGTGGTCTAATCTATGTTTTCTTAATGGCCTAACTATCCCTACACCTAATTGAGTTAAAGAAACTCTTTGAGATTTGTTATTTTGAGGCCTCATTCTTTTAGTCATAATGCATTTTTTTTTTTTAAAATGAAACACACATATGATGCATGAATGCATGAATGCAAATGATGTGCTTATTATATATCCAATACTTGTAAAAATTTTTAAGTCTGAACTTGAACCACCATATCATAACTTCACATTATCCTTACTAAATACTTTTTCATTACAATATTAAAATTTTCAAAAGAAACGCCCTACATGCTTGTACTGCTCATAACCATTCTCTAGCAAATTGGTCAAGCATTGGCTATGCTGTCTTAGGTAAACCTTTTTTTTCACTTGTTTAGCTTCTTGGGCCATATCTCTTACTTTGAAGCTAACTTCTCTTACCTGTTCTACTAGACGAGTGGCTTGAAATTCTTTCAACTGATATTTTTTCTTTCAATATTGTGCTCTATGTTCAAATTGATCTCGTTCCTCTCTCAAAACTTGAATGGCTTCAAGTCAATAATGCATTTGCTGTTTTAAATCATCTATGAAACCTTATAGTACCTTTTTTTTTTCACAGATTGACTAAGCTCTTCTTCCTTAGATAATAAATTGGACTAAAATTGTTCTGTATTTTTTTTTTGGATTTTTCAAGCTCTGCAGTCATTGTGGCAATGGACCTATGCCAACTTTCAAAAATATTTTCTTGTTCTTTTTCAAGCCTTTGAGATTTTGCTTCACTCTTATCAGTTTTATCTTTTCACTCATTAATCTCATGCTAAAGCCTCTTTTTTTCAAGCTCCCATGTTTCTTTTTTTTCTTCAGATTTGCACTTCATAATCTTCATATCCTCAGGAATCTTTTCACAATGGGTGTCTTTTTGGTGGCATGGTCTATTTTCTTTAGGACCAATTTTGTTTATGACTCGTTGACTTCTCCATATCAAATATTTAGGTGTGGCTTTGTCTGTATATCTGTCATGATCTACTCTTCGAGTTTGCTTTCACTCTATAATAATATCTTTTATCTTTCTCAAAAATCTTAATTCCTCAAAAGAGAATTTCAATTCTTGAAGCCCATGGGTTATTGGGACAAATTACTTTGACCCTAATTGTCGGTGAGCCAGTGTTGGAGCATAGCTTATACCTCCCTACAGTTCTAAGAGTGGAACCCATGGCTTGTCACCATATCTGTATAACATGGCTTCTTATGGCATCCACGGAGCTCTCCATATAACTTGAGCACTAGTGAGATCTTACAAAGTCAATACCTACTCTTCAATACCCACTCTTTCTTGGTCTTTGTTTTTGGCCATTCAACATGGCAACATTCTTCAATTAGCCTACTTTTATTACTATAAGTAGGATGAAATTTACCCACAGGATGTTGAAAATGACTTTTTGCCCAAATGTAGAGTAACTGTGTGCACCTTATGAAATGTTATCCTCTTTTTCAACAATGATTCAATGATCTAAAAGTCTTTGCTAGTATGGAAAGAACAAGATTGATTTTATTATCCACCTGCTTGAGAAAGTCAATCACTAATACCTCAATGTGCCTCAGGACCTTCAAAAACATGATCAAGCCATAAATTGCCAAAGCTATCATTCTCATACCTCGTTCATCCTCAAAGTGTTTGATGATGCAATCACGTAAGATTTCTCACAGGATGCAATCACTTTTACCTTTTGTTTGGATATACAAGTTCACATTCTGAATGGGGACCTCAACATATAGACGAGTTTCTTTTGAGACCCAAGTTTTTTACCTTGCCAATAGATTTTGTCTGGATTGCAAAGATGCAACCATAAAAACGTAGTATATTTTTTGATCATTGGAACCATATCTATTTCGTTGATTGTGAAACATTTGTATGTAGGATCCTAAAATTGAACTAAAAGCTCTTATCAACTGATTTTCAGTAGACACCTTAAGCAGTGAAGCAATATGATCGTATTTTTCCTCGAAAGCCATCTTCCTAGAAGTTGTTACACAATGCCAAATCTCGACTAACTCAAAGATGTCATTTTTTTGAAATCCCAACTTGATTTCTTCAGGCAAAATTTCTTATTCAGATCCTTTCAAACAATTTCCCATTCTACTTTGAGCTTCTAATGATAAAGCTATCACCACATTGGTCTTTCATACATAGTGAGCTTCGAAGCTGAGGACATCATGATGGTGTTTTCGAAGCAAGATTGAAAATCTTCTTACTTATATTGGTATATTGATAAGCACATCCGATATGCAAGTATTTATGATGATGCATGATCATGAAACAAAAGAAAACAAAACAAAATAGGGTTAGCGATCATATTAAGATAAATATTCCCTCATGTGTCCTAATTCGGGGTATAATCTACAAAAAATGGTATGGCCCAATCTAAGGTTAGTTTCCCAAGTTTCACTATATGCATGGTTTAGTAATTAATATAGGCTAAAAAGGTTCCTAAATTGATCATCACTGTCATCCACTTTAGACTAGTAAGGCCTCTAATCTTAACCCATAACAAGTTACCGACGAAAAGGATTCAACTTGAGTGGAAGTATTTCGCTAGCCCAAGCGGAGGCATTATAACCTCATGAAAGCATAGGTACTCTACTCATTTCTAAAAAGGGATATATTTGGGAGCTCGGGTATAGAGCTCGTGCATGAATGCAAATGTGCACATGTGTGAGGGAATATAACAAATAAAATTAACAAATAATTAGCAATAATAATAACATAATAACATATTACAACCAAATGAAAAAAAAATTAATATTCAACGTTGAGATAAGAAATTAAAATTAAACATCGAAAAGACCATAAAATCAAATTTTGAATAATGCATGTTTAATTTTTGGCTTGACTCTCAAGTCCTCAGCAGAGTCACCAAGCTGTCATAACGATCTTTCGTACAGGGGACTCAATTGCTAGACTTGGTAAAAAAATTTTAGAGTCGCCACTAATCTTTTATATGGTGTGATTGGCCACCCAAACTATCATTTTTAGTAAAACTCTTAAAATTAATTAAGAATTCTAAAAGAAGTTTAAGTTTGTGAAATCAGGGTTAGGTCTGAGAGTACGGTTACAAGTGAGAAAGGTATTAACACCCTCACGAAGCCTGTTCGAAGAACGGTACCAATTAAACATGTGTAATCCTTTAATTTTGATAACACGATTTTTTTTATTTAAATTTAATTTCCTGAAATTTATTTAAAAATATATTTTTTTGTAAAATTAGTATTATTATTTTTTTTATATTCTATAAAATCTCCAACGCTTTTACGAAATTTCTAGAGAATCACTATTTAGAAAATATTTCGAGAAAATTAGCCATTCACAAAATTCTCAAAATCTCATCATAAGATATTTTATTTATTTGTTTAAACAAAAATTAGGAACATTTGACTTTTTGGTGAGTTCTTAAAATTTATTAAACAAATTTTACGATTATCCCGACTTTTCGATGAACTCCTAAAAATTTTGAGCAAGTTTTAGGATCATCTCAACCTTTTGACAAGATCCTAAATAAAATTATTTTTTTATAAATAAAAGAATTTATTAATTAATTTTTATTATGATTATTTAAAAAAACTTTTTATTATTTATTAATTATTTTTATTATAAAAAATTTAGATTATCCCGACTCACCGGAGAATCTAAATATTTATATTTTGCTTGTATTAAAAAAATTGAACTCTTTCAATTTTTTATTTTTTTTATAAAAATTCAAAATATCAAATATTATTAATTTCATTTTTTATTACTGTTTTACATTTTTTAAATCAATCTTTATTTTAGTGAAAATCATTTGGATTATCCCAACTCCATGGTGAAATCTAAAAAAATTATTTTTACTTGCAATAATTAAAGAAAACTAAACTCTTTTAGCTTTCTTTAAAAATTACATTTAGAAGATTCATCTAAACAATTTATTTTTATTTTATTATTATTTACTTAGCAAAAATTATTTTTTTAAAAAAATATCATAACACTTTGATGAAATTTTAATAATATTTTTGTTTGTAATAAAATTTTATTTCCTTTAAGTAACTGTTATTATAAAATTTTTTATTTATATTTCTTTAGGTCTTTATTTTATATCAGTTTTATTTTTATTTTATTTATTTATTTGTTTCTAAAAAAAATTATTATTAGTAATAATATAAAATAACAATAATAATAATAAAAATATCATAAAAAAATTAACATAAAAAAATATAAAAATCAACATAAAAAAAATCAAAATCAAAATCAAAACGAAAAATAAAAAGAAAAAAAAATCCTGCGAAATGGGTCAGGTCGACATGCGGATCCTGCGCAAGCCAAGTTTGGTTCGAACGCCCAAAACGGCGTTGTTTTGGATGGCCTATAAAACGCTTGTTTTAGTTTTTTTTTTTTCTTTCTCTTCTTTCTCTACCACAGAGCTCCTCTCTCTAAAATCTCAGAACCCCTTGCCGGTCACAGTGGATACCCAGTTTTCGATCGGTCACCGTCGTGTATCGGTGGTCAAAAATTTCAACGACACCCGAAAATTGAAAGATCCCAGATTTCGGTGTTGAAAAATTCAAACTTTTTCAGTTTTCGACGACCCAAAAAAATTTTCAAAAATTCCTAAAAATTCCCTCATTGATCTTTTTACTTTCTAAACACTTTTTCAAACCTGAATTTTTCAAAAAAAATCTACAACTTCCTAGATCGAGAATTTCATTCTTGGGAAATTTTTTTTTTATCTTTGCTGTTTTTTTTAAATTTTGTGCTCCCTTTTTTTTTGTTCTTTCCCTCCCTCTATTTTTGTAGAACTTAGCTCATTTATAAAGCTCTTTGGATTCAAAACCTCAGATCTTCTGAGATCTTGTTTTGTGGAAAATTTGTGTTTATCTAGTGACTTTTAGTCATCGAATTTTATGCTGCTAAGTTAGGCAGTGTCAAGAAAAAATTTAGATCACTCTGGCAGCTTGATTTCGACTGCTAAAGTTGAAATCAAAGATTTTTTTTAACTTTTTCTTTTGACTTTTTTTCCTTTTGTTTTAAAGAATAATAATAATAATAATAAAAGAAAATTGGTGCCTACACCAACTATATCCTAAAACCCAGAACTAAATTTTGGATCACTCTTCAACACTCCTCTTGATTTAAAATCATCATATACTCCAATAGGTAACTTGAAGTAAAAAAATTTCTATCTTGAAAGCGCTTTTAAGATAAGATCTACTAGCTGCTCGTCATTCCACAATGTTCCATTTTGATTATGCCATTTGCAACTAAGTCATGAATACAATGAAAGCGAATGTCAATGTGCTTTGTTCTCCCATGAAATGCTAGATCTTTTGTTATAGCAATTGTTGACTTGTTGTCACAAAAAAGTTTAGCTACTTTATTTGGAACCTAATAAAGATCTGTTAGAAGTCTTCTGATCTAAAATGCTTGACAAGTTGCTGAAGTTGCTACTACATAGCTTCTGATGATGTTGAAGCTGTTATAGCTTGTTTTTTTGAACTCCATATGATGGCACCTAATCTAAAAGTGAAAACATTTGTTGAAGTACTCTTTCTATCATCCAATGAACTTGTCTAATCACTATCTGTAAATCTATATAATCTGAAGTTTGTAATTTGTTAATACCAAATCCTAAAATCAATAGTTTCAGTAATATAGCGTAAGACTCTTTTTGCCACTCCAAGATGATGTTTTGTGTGATTTTGCATAAACCTAGAGATTATACCAACAAAAAATGCAATATTTGGTCTAGTATGGGTCAAATAAATCAAACCTCCTACTAAGCTTCTAAAAGTCTTTGCATCAACCTTTTCTGAACCAACTTCAAGTTGTAACTTTTTATTCATGTTCATGGGTATGGCAATTGGATTGCAATTGAGCAAATTAAATCTTCTGAGTAGATCCATTGCATATATCCTTTGTGAAATGAAAATTCCATCCAAACTTTACTTTACCCTAAGCCTCAAAAGATAATACAACAAACCCATGTCTGACATCTCAAATTCTTTTATCATGTTAGATTTAAATTTAACAACACAAAAATCACTTGAGCCCATATAATATCATTAACATAAAGGTAAACAATTATAAAATCATCTATTCATCACTTCTTCACATAAAGAGTAGGCTCATTCTCACTTATTGTGAAATCATTGTGACAAAAATAGCTATCAAGCTTATTACACCAAAATCGTGGTGCTTGCTTTAGCCCATAAAGTGCCTTTTTTAGCTTGTACACCTTGGTCTCCTTACCTTTGATCATGAACCCTTCAGGTTGACTAACATACACCTCTTCTTTCAAATCTCTATTTAAAAAGACAAACTTGATATCAAATTGATAAAAAGGTAATGAAATTGCACAAACAAGGTTAAAATAATTCTCATAGTTTCAAATTGAGCAACCAGAGAAAAAGTTTCTTTGAAATCAATACCTTGTTGCTGCAAGTATCCTTTCATCATTAACTGGGCTTTAAACTTTTATATGGTTCCATCAGCATGGTACTTCATTTTGAACACCCATTTTAGGCAAATTAGATTCTTGATCATCTTTCATGTTTCATTCTTCTAGATTACCATCATCTCTTCTTGCATTACATTCTATCATTCTTATTAGTTTGTTGCTTCTTCAAAAGTTGTAAGATCTAAAACAAGGAGAGTAAATTGGCTAGTTTCATAAAATCTTTCAAAGATCTAAACTTTCTTAGAGGTGTTTTATCTGATAATTTTTCTAAAGAAGGTGAACTACTATGTCATGATGTTGGAGGTAAAGAGTGCGATGAGGAAGCCAATGAATAAGAACTAATTTGTGGTGGTTGATTCAACACCTTTATTTACTGCATTCTCACTTAGATTTTCACTTTCACTTGAAATCATAATTTGAGTTGTCTTATTTATGCCATTTTACTCTAAACTTGTATCTTTGTCAAAAACCATATTTTTGTAAATAATCACCTTGTCATTTCTGCTAATAATCACCTTGTCATTAATAGAGATGATATGCTTTGAATTGAGTGCAATATCCCATCAAAATGCATTTTTCATATTTCTCCTCAAGTTTGTGATTAACCTAAAAGTTAACCAAAGATATGCAACGTAACCAAAAATCCTAAAGTCGCTTAACGTCGACCTTGTACCTTTTCAAGCTTCATAAGGTGTCTACTTAAGAATTGCTTTGTAGGAGAAAGATTTAGCAAGTAAACAACAGTTGCCACAGCTTCAGCCCAAAAATGATTCGGTAGTCCTCTCACTTGCAATATGCTTTTAGTCGTTTTTAGATTCTTTATTTCAACTACACCATTTTGCTCTAAAGTGTAAAGTGCAATCAATTTCTTGTGAATGTCATCTTTATCACAAAAAAGGTTAAACTCATTGGATAAAAATTCTCTTCCTTAATTAGTGCGAAGAGTCTTTATGAAAGCTCTAATTTATTTCTCCACTAGAGCCTTAAATTTTTTGAAACTCTCAAAAGTCTTTGACTTGTTGGTTGGAAAATAAACTCAACTCATTTGACTATAATCATTAGTAAAGAGCAAAAAATACTTACTCCCACTAACTAATATAGTTCTCATAGGCCCACATAGATTGGCATATATCAATTCAAGGCATTCAAAGGCTCTCCATGACTGTCCACTTAAAAATGACTTTCTTGCTTGTTTATCATAAATACACCCTTCATATAATCAAGAGATCCAATTTAAGGTAATCTAAGAACCATACATTTCTTACTTAGTAATTGCAAGCCTTTGATATTGAGATGTACATATTGCAGATGCCATAATTTTGATTCAACCTTCCTGTTAACAATAAGACCTTGCTTTTCCACATTATAAATTTTAAGTGAAAATATCTTGTTTTTTGTCATATGCACATTCACTATAGGTTACTGAAATTTATCTTTAGTCACACATATTTTATTTTTAAACACAATTGCACATCCATTAGCCATTAGTTATCCAACATTCGATAAACTATGTGCCAAATTAGGAATAAAGAAGACATCATAAAGTAATTTTATTTTACCATTGCTTATCTCTACTGTAACGGTACATTTTTCTTCAACTTGTATCTGTTTATTATCCCCAATACTTGTAACTTTTGTGACTCATGACAATGATCTATTAGGGGTCATATGGTTTAAGCACCCACTATCCACAAACCAAACATCATTTGAAACTTCATTAGTAGGAAAATAGGTAATGAATAACTTACTTTCTTTACTTTCTTCCTCTACATAACTCACTTGGTTACAACAATTTGCCTTTACATGCCTAAATTTCTTATAATTATAGCACTAAACAGCATTCATATTCTTTTTTTGCTCACCAACAAATTGTCTCTCTCTTGTTCATCAAAATGGCCTTTTGCTCTATCTCTGCCATGTCTTCTTCCATGGTCTTCTTCCACGAAAGCCTCTTCTACCATGTTTTCTGCCAACGAGCACTTTTTTTCTAGTTTTTTCCTTTTTTATTTGAAATGCCATCTCATTAGTCTCTTCTTCTGATTTGTTCAACCTTACCTCATAAGCTTGCAAAAAACCTATTAGTTTATTAAAAAAAAGATAGATCCTTGAAGTCTTCATTGTATCAACTATATGATCAAATTTTGGAGTTAAGCTTCATAAGAGTTTAAAAATAGTAGTCTCGTCAATAATCTTATCACCATAAGATTTTAAATGAGTAAAAGTAAAAATTACTTTAGAAAGAAAATCTTGCACTACTTCCTTACTTGTCATCATCAAAGTTTCAAACTCATGCTGAAGAGTTTGGAGTTTCATAATAATAACTTTTGAAGAGCCTTGAAACTCTTTTTGCAAGGTTTCTCAAGCTTTCTTTCAAGTGTTGGCTGTTACAATCCTAAAGAAAACTATCTCATGAAATTTCTACTGAATGATAAATATGGCGTTGGAATCTTTTTTCTTATTATCATTCAGCTGTCCTTCTTCGTTATCATTCTCATCGTATCCAATCTTTACAAAATCCCAAAACTCTTTAGATTTGAAGAGAGTCTTTGTCTTGATGCCTTATAAGTCGTAACATTTTTTGTCAAACACAAGAATGAGAGGTTAAGCTACATTTAAACTTCCATTAACTGGCATCGTTGATAATTTAACGAATATAAAAATTGATAAGGATCTTAAAGCTCTGATACCAAAAATTTATGGGGAAAGGAGGTAGGTTTTCTTAAATTAACTCACTAAGGTAAAAAAAAAAAAAAAGAACCAATTTTAGGTAATTACACATAAATTGCACTATTTCTATTAAATTTAATAACTTTTTAATAGGCTTGCATGATAATTAACACAAGTAAAAAACTCAACCAACTAGAGAATGTGAAGCATAAAAATAGAACAAATAACAAATAATGGAAAAAGTGAAGAAATAGTAGTTGAATATTAAGAATCACCCAATCACGTACAATAACTAACTCCTAACTATATCCTAAGAACCAAAATGTTGAGCCTAAACGTGAACTAAATTTTGGATCATTCTTCAACAGCTCTCAAGGTAGAAAAATGTCAAATAGTCTCTAGGATTTACATTCAATCCCTTTTTTTTTAAGAGCTTGAGTAACATCATATTACATTATCTCCATTGTTTTCATTTTCTAATTTAAATTACTTAAACAAATTCACTCTCAGGAATACTCTGGCCTCATTAGGATTACAATGTAGACATTAAACCGTTACCTAACTTCAATTTTACTTACAATCTTCAACCAGAGCTCCTTTGTTAGAGGTGCAAAGCACCAATGTCTTCGACCTTGATATCCCGCGATTTCGAGCCAAATGAGCTTCCAAGTAAATAATACACTAATTTTCAATATAGATAAAATTCTTTGCCTATTGGATAGCATTGATATAAGCATTTTGGATGCTTATTAATGGTTGTGTCTTTTCCACTGATAATACCAAATTTAGTTGTATCTTAGGTCCTTCAGGAAAGTCAACAGTAGCCTCATCATCAATGGATCTGAATGACTGAACATTCCATATTTTAGGGTCTTTTGATGATGTAACTGGTGATGGTTGAATCATGATTTAATTAAGCTTGCTTAGTTGAATCAAGATATCAATGTTAACTTGCTTTTGTCATGTTTGCTCAACATTATACTAGACGTCCCATGCAATTAGACTTTCTAACTTGAAATGGATATCATGCCTGGGTTTCCTTAGACTATCTTTCTTAATTGAAGGGCCTGTAAATTTTGGCTAATGGAATTCTTTATAATAGATTATGCCTAAAGTCTTGAACAGAGGATGATCTGATAAATGTAGCTAATAAAACTAAAATGGCCCACTTGCCTAACATTTCGCTATCAATAACTACTATTTTTTTATGGTGACTAAACATGGAAGCAATTTCAAAGCCTTGAATAATGCTTTTTCCATTATCAGGATTACATGGAGAATTGGGGACAGAATATAATGCACTTCATATCCTAGAAGTAATCAGCGGTTTATTGATGTTAAATGTTCTATCATTCCTAGAAAAGCATCAGAATTATGACACCTTCGTTAGTCTTTTTTTTTTTTAAGTAATTCTCCAAGTTTCAGGTTACCTTCTAGTTTTTTCCTTCAGGGATCCTTTCCATCAAAGATAAAGTGTTTAAGGAGGTAACTAAACAAGATAAAGTTTCAGGTTATATCTATTACATAAAACCACCCAATTATATATATAAAGTGTTTTACATTATTAATTGCATTCATCTATAAGGTTCATAATGCCCGTATCTAGGCAATTAGAGCAATGGAAAATCATCTTGCACATGAGTATCTTGGTATAAAGTAACCTTGCTTGCAACCTTTTTGTTGACTAAAGAAAGTATAATGAACTCCCTCAAATACAGCATTTCTAATCCCCTGACTCCAATTTGTATCTTACATAACATTAAAGAACTACAATGAACATGGATTTTAAAATCTTCATGAATGGGATCATGGCTTTCATCCAAGATATTGACCCATCTATCCACTATAACCCCTTTTCCATGATTGTTGCTCCGATAGGGTTATCAAATTTAACTATAAATATGATATTTAAGATGAAATGTATAGTCCATAATAGATGCTGAAGGTTTTATTCCATTTAGGACCATGTAACCCTTACTTTCTTTAAGATCAACTATTGCATACAGTTTTGAATCAATAATTTGCATCATAATTTACAAATTTTAAGAGAAAACCATAAAATTCAGTAGGTACCTTATTATTTGAAATAGTATTAAGAATAGAAATAACTTGGGAGAATCTTCAGTAAATGTGTTTCCTTGAAAATAATTCATGCATAATTGTGTAAAGAAAAAAAGGAAATTTTCAATTTAAGTACCATGAACCAAAAATAAGCAAGTTAAAGGATGTGTTGTAACAACCAATTACAACTATGATGGATCTTGCTCAAATAAAATCAAGGAATAACATTTTGACTCTAGGCTTTATTTGATAAGATGAATAGAAAAATGAACAAAAAATGAATATTAAAAGAAGAATAAAACAGAAAGATGCAAACATGTTTTTTAATGGATTCTATAGATGTGCTTTGGTAGAAAAAAAACAAACATAAGTCTTTTCATACATTATTCAATAAAGTTAAAAAATAAAAATGATAATATTATATACCATTTTTTTTGCATAAGCTAAATTTTATTTATCCAAGATAGCAAAATTCTATAACAATGCAATCACATCCAATACAACTAATCAACCCTTATTATCTACATTTACATTTAGTACATAAGTACTAATGTTCGAAGCAGCACCTAATTCCTTTATTCACTTGGTTAGAAGCAACCGAATGCAGGTTATCTAACCTATTCTTAACAACTTTCTTGACCTAACCAAACACTTGTTCAGCTATCTGTTCTTTATTCTTATACAACTTGTAATTAATTTCTCTCCATATTTGATAAATGCAAGCACTCCAAGCAAAGTGCAATATGATTAAGATTGATGTTTTCCCTCTCATCTTACTCACTCGAGTTTTATAGTCCATTCCTTTATTTTTCTTCTTATCCTACACTTATTTATTATTCTTTACCAGACTATTTTTGTAAACTCACATTCAAAATACAAGTGATCCTTGGATTCTTTTCCCTGCTGGCATAAACAACATTGTTCCTCCACTTCTACTCCACATTCTCTCAATCTATCCCTTGTTAAAAGCCTATTTAGAATAGCCATCCATGTATCAAAGAGTATTTTTGTATATGATACTAAAACCATATAAGCTTATGCTATTCAACCTTCCACTGTTTAGGTTCTATCATATTCCATACCATTGCTATCAATTAACAATTCCTAAGAAACAATCACACCTTAACTTTATTATCCCATTTAAGAAATTGTTAAGTTGTATGCCTTAGCTAAAGCAATTTTCTCTAGCGTCAACTACTATCCTACTGTGGTGGTACCTACCATATACTTTTTTTTTCAACACATATGCTCTAATCTAAGCTATTTATATTAATCTAACTTTTGATAATATAGATCATATATTTTTCAATAAGCAAACCTTATTCCAAACCAAAGAGTTCTTGTGTCCTAGCTCACTGTAAATGAGTTCTTTATAAAGGTGAGAAAGTATTACAAACAAGTAAAACAGAATGTGTCAGGAGATGGCGGAAAGGAATATTGGAGCAGACCCTAAGGTTTTGAAAGCAGTGATAGGTGGTAGTAGGTGGTGAAACAATACTATGTAAGAAAGAGAATGAGGCTAAGAAAAGGATTTAAAAAGAAAGAATTATAGAAAAAATTGAGTAAATTTGTCAAAAATCTCAAAAGTCCCTCATGAATTGTAAAAACTCCTATTTATAGGTTTCAAGAATAAAACTTACATATCTTAAGTATTGATTGGGAATAATGGTGAATAATAAGAGAATTAACCATTATAAAAAATACTAATGTATTGTTTAATAAGAGTGTAATTAGCTTATTAGTGATAAACATAATGAATATAAAAGTTCACTATTTGTTCTAAAAGAAAGGAAAAAAAACACTCATATTTCAAGAAAAAGTTAAGAGAAAACCTTTAAACTCTCTCCATATCTGATCCACCAAGCCAAGCTCTTCAAAATATTCCAATAGTGGAATTAACCTAAGAATCTAGTCATATTCTAGGGTTATTTTCACCTCTTCAGTTGGTGAAGCATCTTTTGTAGAATAACTCTTACTAAAGCAACTTTTAATGAAAGAGTTTTCAATAAAGGTATTGGTGTTGTTTCTTGAGAAAGTTGTTCGAGAACAACTGTTCCATAAAAGTGTTGTTTTGTAAAGGAGTTGTTTCTTAAATAGTTGTTCCATAAACAATAATTCTATGAAAGAGTTGTTCCATGAATAATTGTTTTATAAAATAACTTTCATTTAAACAACCTTATCACCTATTTTGATTTATTTTCAACTTTAACAACTTTAGAGAAATTTAATAGAATCAAATATTAGTAACCAAAATCAAGTATCTATATTTTGCCCCCTGTATGAAAATTCTTAGAATAACAAGTTCTCATACACTAGTACAATAAAAGAGTAAAATTAAAATATAAGATATATTTATTCTTATAATTAAAGACGAATGATATAAATTTGCCCCCTACATGAGAATTTTTAATATAAAAAGTTTTCATGCACTAGCTAATGAAAAGTAAAGGATCAATAATGTATGCCTCATTCAAAAATATATATATTTTGACTGCACATTACGTATAAGTGAGTTCATTACCCATTGTATGGAATTTCTTTGATAAAGATAAAAAGATGTTTCATGTATAAAACAAATAAATTTTAATGTTATAAATCAAAGAATTACTTGTTAAACAATTGTTTCCAAAAGAAATATATGAGTTATTAAAACGTCGTTGATGAAAGCATTTTCTTAAAAAATAGTATAATTATTAAAAGGAATATGTAATGACAATGTTTCTCTAAAGAAATAGAAAAGTTATTAAAAGGAATAAGTACTAAGAATGTTTCTCAAAAAAAAAAAAAAGAGAAAATTATTAAAAGGAATAAGTAAAGGAGTGTTTTCGTGGAAAAATTATCAAAAGGAATAGATGATGAAAGAGTTTCCTTAAAAATAAGAAAATTATTAAAAGGACTCGATAAGAAAGTGTTTTCCTAAAAAATAGGAAAATTAGTAAAAGGAATAGGTGATGAGAGTGTTTCCATAAAAAATAAGAATATTATTAAAAGGAACAGGTAAAAGAATATTTTCCTAAAAAATAAGAAAATCAATGATAAAAGTGTTTCCCTTAAGAAAAATAAGAGAACAAGTAATACAAGTGCTTCCCTAAAAAAATAGAAAAATAAGTAATAAGAGTGTTTCTTTAAAAAAATAAGAGAATAAGTTATATAAATATTTCTTGAAAAAAATAAAAGAACAAGTAATGAATGTTTCCTTTAAGAAAATATGAGAATAAGTAATGAAGATATTTTCTTAAAAATAGTAGAATAAGTAATAAAGATATTTCCCTAAAAAATAGGAGAACAATTAATAGGAATGTTTCCTTTAAAAATAGAAGAATAAGTCATGAGAATACTTCTCTAAAAGAATAGGAGAACAAATATTGTAAAATAAATTAAGTATTGTTTAGGAGAACAAGCAAAGAGCATAGTTTTTCTAAAAAAAAAAAAGAAATCAAGATAGCTAAAAGGCACCTTACAAATTGAATCACATTTTTTAAAAAAAAAATAATTCTACTCATGAACTATTTCTTAAGATAATATGCTAACAGTTTGGGATTTTTTTTTATAATGAGAAGAGCTTCGTAGAGTAATGTATGAAAATCACTTTTTAAAGAATGAGGAATGAAAATTTCTTATGGAAAACACTTTTTAGAAGTGTGCTCAATGAATACTTTTTAAAGAAAAATATTTTTTTGAATGTTAAAAAACACTTATTGAAACAATATAGAAGGGGTTCTTTTAAGAAAAACATACAAGTACATCATAATTTTTTTAAAAATACATTTTAGAGAATGCATAAAAAGTAGCTTTTGAAGTAGCATGTTGAATTTTTTTTTTTTTTTAAAGAATGCTAGGTAACAAACATGTAGATTTTATTTCAATTATATAAGTAAACAAGATATGTTTCTTGACAATTACCCATTGAAATGTAGGAAACATTATTCTTTGTAAGAGTGTGTGAGATGTACTTTTCAAAAGTTATGAGCAAAACTACTTTTTGGAACAACATATGACAAATTTGTTTTTAGGAATCATCATTTAGATGTAAAAAAGCATTTCAATATGGAAGTATGAATGAGAGTTTTTTTTTTTTTTAAATGATAGGTAATGAGAAATGTTTCATGATAAGCATCTTTTAAAAATACACATGAATATTTTGATCATTCTTATGAATAATAAGAAATAACTTTTAAAAAAATACATAGGAAATACTTATTAAGCTATCACTAAAATACATCGAAAAAAAAAAGTGAGAAATGCTTTTTAGAGTGGCACTTGAAAAATATTTCATTGGGATGATTTATGAAAAATTTCTTATCATAAAAGCTTTTAGAATAATACATGGGATGCTTTTCTTAAGAAATATTTCATTTATGAAATAAAATGAATAGGAAAGTGTTTTTTGAAAATGATTTTTTTGTGATGTTGTGTGCGAATATGAAAGAAGCAATTCTTAAAAATTACATATATAAGACATTTTAAGATATTGAATAAGAAATATTTTTTAGAATCATTTGTCAAAGTAACACAAGAGGTAAGTTTTCTTTAAAAAAATTCTTCAAATGATACACAAGTATCAAGTGTGAGGGAAATATCTTTTAGAGTAATAATACTACATTTCTTGAGATGTTGCATAAGATGTTTTACACCAAAAAAAAAGTATGAAAGATATTTCAATTGTCATTTTTGGGTTTTTTTTTTTTGGAAGAACTTGTTTATAAGAGTCAAATTGTGACAATAAGAAAGTAATGTAAAATATTTCAATCATCAACTTTTTTTTTTTTAGTTTATGTCTATAAGGGTAATGTAATAGCATAAAATAGCTTAATAATCAACTGAATTTCAAGAAGAACTTGTACAAGAGTAGCATAAATTTTTTTTTTTACATAAAAAAGTTATAGAAGAGACTCAAATGACCATAACATCTAACTTTTTATTTAAAGAAAAGCTTATAAATGAGAGTGATACAAGACTACAAAAATTAATTTTCTTTTTTGAAATATTTTATATTTGGTAGTGATAAAAATAGTGCAAGGCCATAAAGCATTTATTGGAAAAACTTTGTACATAAACTAAATGAAATAATAAAATTTAATATGCTTAGCTCTCTTTAAGAAGATTTTTTTTTAAGGAAAACTTTCAAGTTTAGAATTAACTATTCTTTCAAATTTGTATCATCATATGTATGCACTATACATTTTTGCTCCACTATATTCCAAAGAGTTTTAAACGTTTCATATACATATTATTTTCATAACAAGGGACTTTATTAGCATATAAAAAATATGTGATATAATAATGTGTATAATGTGGCACTTGTAAGCTTTTTCAACTTTGATGTTAAAAAAGTATTAATAATATTAGCATTGCATTATAATTATAATATATCCACTTATGAAATAGGTAAGGTGTATGATATTAACATTAATATAATTGTGTATGTGGCTAAGGAGAACTCTTTGTTTCATATTAGGGAGATATCTTTTCAACCCGATACAAAATGAAATGTTCAATCTAAATAAAAGTGATAAAGCTACAACCAAAAGTTATCAAAATGATTTACTTCATAGTATTTAAGAGATTGAGGCCAAAAAATAAGCAATAAAATTATGGCCAATAATCATATTTTCAATTCATAAGAGAGGGATAATTCTCAACTTGGTATCAAAGGAACTCATTAGCAAGTATAAATAATAAAATTGTGGCCAAAGAATGAGCGACATAGCTACAGCTAAAGAACAATTTTCAATTTGGAGATAATTATCAACTTAGTACTAAGGAGGTTCGTTTGATAGCAAGTATCAACAATAAAGTAATCGCCAAAGAATTAGTGATAAAATTACGACTAATGAATGATTCTCAATTTTATACTAGGAAGGTGAATTCTCAACCCAAAAAGAAAGAGATCAAACTTCATTATTTATTAAGCAGATAATTTTTTTCTCAACTTAGTACCAAGAAGATTAATTTAATTCAAAGTAGGAAATGTTAAATTACGGCCAATAAAAATGGATTCAACATAGCAGCCATAACAGCTTCATATCTCAATTTGAATTTTGAAGATTAATTATATGTACAATTAAAAAAAACTCTCAACACAATTTAGGGTAATGACTAGTTTTTTAAAGTTATAGAAAGGTAAACATTTTCATCACTTTTGTAATATTTGATAAAGGTGCATGCATTAGAATAGACATTTGTTGGCTTTTCATTTCTCTCACATTAAGCTTTTTATCAATTAATTGAAATTTTTAAACATGTATGCACTAAATAATAATAGTAAAAAAATGCTTAGTTAGTTGAAAATTAGTAAAATGTGAAGATTAAAATATGTGTAACTAATTAAACTTTTAATATAAAAGAATAAACATTCTAACCAAATTATTATTCCACCATTGAGTATTCTTATGGCATTAAGATTTTTCATATCTAGCAAAGTTGCTCATATCATGTCTCTAGCGAAGTTATACTTATTGCAATTGCTCATCCTAAATGAAATCGCCAAAATGTAAACAAGTTCTTTATTGAGGTGAGGAAGCATTGCAAACAAGTAAAACAGGATGTGTTGAGAGATAATAAAGAGGAAGATTAGAGCAGACTCTAAGGGTTTTCATGCAATAGCAAGTGATAGTGGGTGGCAAAGCAAGATTGAGTAGAGAAGAGGATGAGACCGAGAAAAAGATTTAGGAAGAAAAAATTGAGTAAATTTATCAAAAGTTTCAAAAGTCCCTTATGAATTGTGAAAACTCCTATTTATAGGTTTCAAGAATATGAGTTACATATCTTGAGTATTAAATGGGAATAATGGTGAATAATGAGAGAATTGACCGTTACAAAAAGTATTAATGTATTGTTTAATGAAAGTGTAATTAGCTTTTTGGTGATAGACACAGTGAATATAGAAGTTCAATAGTTGTTTTGAAAGAAAGGAAAAAGTAATCATATTTCAAGAAAAAGTTAAGAGGAAATCTCTCAACTATCTCCATATCTGATCCACCAAGTCAACCACTTTAAAACATCCTAATAATGGAATTAACCTAAGAACTTTACCATATTTCAAGGTTATTTTCACTTTTTCATTCAGTGAAGTAACATTTGGTGAAGCATTTTTTATGGAATAACTCTTAGTAAAACAACTTTTAGTGAAAGAGTTTTCAGTAAAGGTGTCAGTGTTGTTTTTTGATAAAGTTGTTTTGAAAACAGCTATTCCGTGAAGAAGTTATTCCGTGAATAATTTTTTTATGACAGTTGTTTTATGAATAATTGTTCCATAAAATAACCTTCACTAAAACCATTTTATCACCTGTTTTGATTTGTCCTCAATTTTAGAGAAATTTATAAAAATAAAATATTAATAACCAAAATTAAGTATCTACACCCACCTTAAGATTTTGGATAACAGATGGTCTCTCAACTAACTTAACTCCTCTAGCTTATCCTTGTTTCCCTTTTCAGAAAAACCTTAAGCATTGTTAATTAATCTTCTTGATCAAATACTTTGGTAATACAAAATGTATGCACCACTAATTCTATAAAGTAAACAGCAATGACTTGATTAGTTGCAACCTTCTAGCATGGGATAAATGCTTAATAGCCCACCCTTTAATTCTTGCAGTAATCTTTTTTAATAATGAAGCATAATATGTCTCTGTTAGCCTTTCTTGTTACCAAAGGTACTCTTAGATACCTTACTAGTAGTATGCCTATCTTAAACCCTGTAGCTTGCTAAAGTGCATGAATCTCTTCCTTACTCACTCTTGATGAATACAACCCACTTTTCTCAAAATTAAGCTACAATCCAGAATAGTAGTAGAACACTTGCAACACCTCGTTGATTCCAATAATGGCGTTTGTATTGTTTTTAGTAAATATCAATAAGTCATTGACAAAGCACAAATGTGTTAACCCAATTTTCTTATATTTTGGGTGATAAGCAAATACACCATGTTTTGCTACAATGTCAAGCAAATATTATATGTCATTATATCTTTTTATAAATTAAGATATTTGGATAAAATCTAAACAATGTAAAATAATTTTATAAATATGTAAGACATACATCACTCATTTTCTCTTCAATATATTTTCAATTTAACTAAAGTGATGCCTCGCTATATGTGGGTTTTTTTAAATACTTATAGAAAATAATTTTAAATTAAATAATATTAAGAATAACAATGTTTACTATAATAATAGTAATAATAAAGCAAAGATAATTATTTTAAAAATTAAAATAATAATATTTAATTTATTCAATTAATTATTTTATTTTTATTTTGTAAAGTAATTTAATAAATTTAATACATGCAAAAAATTAGAAAATATATATACAAAGCTATAAAAATAATTAAAAATATATAAATTATTATTACATTTGATCCAAATTTGCAAAGCCCCATAAAGATTCATATTAGGTCTTACCTTTTCACAAATTTTCCTTTTTTCTCCCATCATTTTTTTGGCAATTTAATTATAAAATCATCACTTTCTCATAACCTATATATATATATATATGTATGTATGTATGTATGTATGTATGTATGTATGTATGTATATAGTCTTTGATATCTAGATTCAATGAAATTTTTTTAAAATTTTTAAATTGTAGATTTATTTTTGTAAATTGTTTATTTTTTTTCTATGATTATGTTGTCATTTTAATTGTAGACTATTTTTTAAAATTATAGAATTTATCTTGCTATTTTAATTCAAATTTTTTATAAAATTAATTATATATTCCCAAGTAAAAATTATTTGGACTTGTTTTGAAGGTCAAGAGTCAATTGCATTTAAGCCAGAAGCCCAAAAAATAACATACCACATTCTTCACACACAAAACTCAATAAAACCTGAAAAAATAGTAGACAGAAGTCAATCCCTAAACTGTTAAAGATTCTTTTAATAGAGGGTAGTATGGATTAATTTTGCAAACTAAAAGTCAATCCCTTGGAAACAAAAGAAACCCAAAAAATAAAATGTCGCATTCCTCACATCAAAAGTAAATGATAATAATGATTCAAATTAAATCGAATTTAATTTATTTTTTAAATAATTATTATTATAAATTTTTTAAATTTGATTTAAATTTGAACTGATTTTTCTTTAAAATCAATTTAATTTGAATTAAATTTTATTAATTCATTTCGGTTCATAAGTTTTTAAATAAGTTTAAATCTAAAATAATTATTTTATTTTATAAAAATTTAAAATATACATAAAGCTAATAAAATAATATAATTCGATTCGATTTAAATTTTCGATTTATCATTTTTCAATTAAAAATTCAATTCAAATATAATATATACATTTATATTTAAATTTAAATTGATCTGAATAAAAAAAATTTTAAACTAAATATTACTATTTCAAATCAATTTTTTATTTTTTTAAAATTTTTTTCACCTCTACCTCACACCCAAAGCCCAATAAAACTAAAAAAAATGGACCGTTGTTTATCCGTAAACTATTGAGATTCTTTTAATAGATGGAGCATATCACCTAAAAATTTTTTGACTGTAAAGCTATAATTGTTTAATCAAAATAAAAATTATGTAAAGATTTTTCATTTACAATAAATCTATATTCCATATAAGACTTCATTTAATTCTAAATTATAATTAATTAATTATATTATAATCATTTTACTTGACATTAATGTGCTTCTTTTAATGTATAGTAGTATAGAAGTGTTTTATCTTTCTAATTTTTTCTTCGCTTTTTTTACCAAATACTATAGCCCTTTTCATCCTGTTAAATTTTGTCCACCAACTACAAAGCAAAACTTAACCTTTTTTTTATTTTTTCTTGTCTTTTCCTAAAATCAATATGCTCATTGGACTGTGAGTTTGAAAAGTCAATTATTTCATCCAAACATGGTGCTTGAAATAATTCTTCATCCAAAGACCGAGTTTGTGACGAAGTGATTGCAAACGCATGGTTGAAATTGTAGAGTCGGCCAAAATAATCGACAACCACATTAGTTTCGCAATAAATTTGCTGTACCTAAGAGCTGACAAGTGGCATCTAATCCAAATATCAACCCCACTAACAATTAAGATGCACAGCCCTCACTTATTGACCGATGGGGTTCTCGGATACGCAATTAACCTACTCTCTAATAATATATTTGAATAGAATCTGATAAAATAGAAAATAACATTGATAATAATATTAATTATTGTAATAATAAAATTAGAGTCAATAATAAAAATATATTTGAATGTAAATAAAATGATGGTGGTGAAATTTCATATAAAAATTAATTGTCCCATAAAAAATAGTTAACTGTTATAATTAAAAATGTTCCCACCTTTCAATTTTATATTAAAATAATCCACTGTGTTTGGGTATCAATGAACTATTAAACATTTTTTCCTCCAATCTCCAATTGAAATAGCAGTGCAATTGAAAATCTTCAAATACAACAATGAAATGCTAGTTAAATGCATTTACGAAACAGTTGAGAGTAAAAAAATATTGGATTCCATCGCGCTGACACTATAGAATCCAAATCAACCCTAAATAATAGCAAAGCCCTCCAATTTCTAGGGGAAAAAAATAAATCATTTTACTATTTTAACTGCTTTGCTGCCGCGGCGCAGCATAATTGAATAACTTTGACTCTTTTTTTGGTCTTCATTATTCACATTCAAAGGTTAATTTTAATAAGTTATTAGCCATAAATTTCCCCCAATGGGAACGCTCTAGACCCTACATATGTTAGATAGGTTGATGATTACAATTAATGGTTTACCACCTAAATAATTGAATAACTTTAAAATTAACATTGAAATGACATTTTAAAATCACTAACCATGTGAGTTCTTTCAATGACATTTTAAAATCTTATATATATATATATATATATAATGTCGACAACCCCACTTTTTTAAATCCAAAATCAACTCAATTAAAATAGAAAACCTGAAAAAAATTAGAATAATTATTCCAATTTTATGATTGTAATATAGCAATTTGTCAATAGGCCAAGTTTTATACGATTTGGTTAGCAACTGATACTAAGCATTTGAAATTAAATTTTCATGTAATGGCATGGGAGGATAAAACATGAAATAAGACAATAGAGTTTATTTTCAAAGATATGATGATTGTCTTGGAGCTTGATTCAAATTTCAAACTAGTTAACTTCTGTTTTGAGCCCTTGCTCTCTCGTTTTATCCCTCAAAAAAGTTAAAAATTCTACGTGTTCAATTCTGCGTCTGTCATTCTGTTGTTGAGAAGTCCAGAGTTTTTATGACCCAAGACCCTCAGAGACCAGCCCTGTCAGTCTAATTTCCAGGCCCTCGCTGCTGGTTATAATAGTAATAGCCAGCCAAGAAACCGAAGATTGCTAACCTAGTGTTCCTTCAATCTTTACCGTTAGTCGGAAATGACTTTTTGCCAGAAATCACATAGTCCGCTCGGCAATCAACTAACAAATTAGATTCTTATTAATATGCCAACCCAAAAGTTGGAAATACCCGTGCCAGTCCAAAACCTGAGCACACCTAATAATTAATTGACTGGCCCAAAGCTTGCCCCGCATAAAATAATTTACCTGTTCACAACCCTGCTCCTGTGATTCACATTCTTCCTCCAACTGAACTAACCTTTAACCGCAATTACACAGTTTCATCTCTTTCAAACAATTCTTGGACTAGAACGGAAGCAGAAATATATGGAATAGCTTCCCATAATTTTGTTTCACCTTAAAAGCTTTGCCAGTATTTTTTTTTTTTTATTTTTTAGGAAAAGACAGTAGTTTAAAAATAAATAAAAAAATTAAAGTATTGGGATTGGATTGAATTATTTTAAAAACATAGATATAAGAAAAAGAATTGCATCCCAGGAAGAAATTCAGGATTAATCTTCAATGCTATGACAATTATGCTGCAGACAGTTCCATGCAAAAGAAAAGCTTAACTGAAAGCATATTAAGAAAAATGAGTTACACAAAAAATCAATTTGTCAACTCAAAATTTAACCACTCCAGCGTACAGACTCATGTCAAAGGTATAGAAACTTTTCATTTTTCAAAAAAAAAAAAAGAGACTGAAATTGTTGTTGATGACACCGTTGTTTTTCTTTCTTCTTTTTTTTTTTTTTTTCCTTTTCAAACACAATTAATTGGATGACCAAGCTAGTGAACACTACTACTACCTTTTTATTTAGAAGTGATGAGGATTGTCAACGTACATGTTATACATTTATTCTTTGTGGTTGCGAACCCAGTTCTATCATGGCTGTGTAGGTGAAATCTTTATTGCAACAAGTGCTAATTACTTGGACTTTCCATTCAATCCACCGACAGCTCATATAATTTCCTTCTCATACGGCACAAAGCCCACCTTCCTTTTTCCCTCTTAAAACTGCACTTCACCGCTTCCATATTTATGATCTCTGCAGCTCTCTTAAGTCTTTCTCCCCAGGAAACATGGTACAAACAAAGAAATTCAGAGGTGTCCGGCAGCGTCAGTGGGGCTCTTGGGTATCTGAAATTCGCCATCCTTTACTGTAAGCCCACCCACTCACATTATCACACGGCTTCTTTTCTATATATAAAAACTCCCTCTCTCTTTTTTAAAATAACATTAATTACCTATATGTATGAATGTGTGTTTATATATATATATATATATAAGCCTGGTCGCATACTCTGATATCAACTGTATTTGATGTACAGGAAGAGAAGGGTATGGCTAGGCACATTTGAGACAGCTGAGGCTGCGGCAAGAGCATATGACCAGGCTGCCATCTTGATGAATGGACAAAATGCCAAGACCAATTTTCCTGCAGCAAAGACTCACCCTGGTGAGACAAATGCTCGTGATGATGACTCTCCATTGCCTCCCAAGGCCCTCTCTGAGCTTCTGAATGCTAAGCTCAGAAAGTGTTGCAAAGACCAATCTCCTTCTCTGACTTGCCTGAGGCTTGACTCTGATAATGCTCATATTGGAGTATGGCAAAAACGAGCAGGCACTCGTTCAAGCTCCAATTGGGTCATGAGGGTTCAGCTCGGGAATAAGAAGATTACTCCAGCATTGGAAGATGGATCAGCATTGTCATCAGGGACGTCGCCTATGGCTGATGATCAGATTGAAGCTGCAAGTGTAATGGGAGAAGAGGACAGGATTGCAATGCAGATGATAGAAGAATTACTCAATTGGAATTGTCCTGTGACTTCAACCTCAGGAGGAGTTTAGAAAAGACATGTATCCTTAGAATTGCTTGTACATCCTCTGCAAAACTACTCAAATCTGTTTCATTTTACCTTTCCTGGTGATAAATCATTCATCTGCCATCCTCACATGTAAAATTGGAACAAAATGCAGTATATTACCTGGTAATTGTGAAATTTACCATATGAAAACAAATGTATATCAGCACCTATATAACTGTTTAACCTATTAATCCAAGCTTTAGTGTCAGTTATCTGTTAGATTCTATAAGCCTGGAGAAAGGTCCTGTTTCTGGAGCGTGAATTAGCCATATGTTTGGTACATTGGAAAGACAATCCTTCTTCCTCATTATTATTATCTTTGGTTCTAAATTAGAGAAAGCTTGCTACCAAAAATAAATTTGATTTCCATGGTAAAATTAGGAGATGCTAAGCTTGCATAAATCATTTATAATACATACGTATGTACGATTTGTTAATTATAAGTATGAAATTTGTATGTCACACGGGAGTATAAAGCATATGGTCATGAACTCAAAGTTTAAATCAATTAGTTTATATAATTATTCTTAAATGATAACATTCAATAAAAATGAGATTCAAATCTCAATATTTACAATCACATCTTCTATTCAAAGTCACAGGCCCCTTTAAAAAAAAAAAAACCATCTTGTGATTTGATGATTTATCTATTAAATAGTAGTATTAATTAATCTATAATTCAAGATTTCTTTTTCTTTTTTTTTCCTATACTATAGAAGGACAATATATAAAAGATCAGTTGCTATCTGATTTGTCCATTTAGGAAGAATAATTAAAGGGGCTGCTATACCCTTTTTTTCTTAGTTTTTGGTGAATAATGGACGCTTCTACATATTTAATCTTGAGATATTGTTTATCTCTTCCTTAACTAATTAATAATATATTTCCTGGGTTTTTTTATCAAGCTATAATAATTTTTGAAACTTAATTCAAGATATACTGTGCTTTTAAACTTATTTGCCAAATCATAATATTTTTTTACCATGTCATGCTTTCTTATTTTTGCAATTAAAAGAAAAAAGACTTTGAGAGTGAGAGGGCCTTTTCTATGGGTTTCGATTGGTTTTAGGCTCATCTTCCCTCATCTGTCAGCGACTTATAGCCCGACTGACCGATCTACGGGCACGGGTAGAGCAGAGTAGAAACAGTGGGACGTCTTTCTCTGATTCTTATTTTGCATAGTCGGGCACAGCCAGGCTATTGTTAGGTGGACTGACTTGATGATCAGCTTTAGGCTCGAGAAGAAGGAAGTTGGTAAGAGGGATAGAGTTCCTTACGCGAGAAAGCTAATCACATCCACCCCTTACCCCTCGTAAGGTATCTCAAAAACAGAACCAGAGAGACTGCCTAGTAAATTCATATTACATTGTCAACCGTCATGTAGTTGCAGTTTCGTCAAATGTTAAATTTTTAATTTTAATAATTGAATTCAATTTTTTAATATAAAACAATTAATTTATATCATATTACAATAAAATAAATAGATAAATAAATTCATGATGCCATTTTTAAAATTAGATATCAACATAATGAAAAATTAGAATAAAACGAAATAGGTAAAGAAAAGACAATGGAAAGAGATAATCAAAGCGCTAGGTTAAGGGCCAATTGCCATTTGGCTTTTTTAAATTGCAAAAAATTAAATAAAATATAATAGGGGTAATTACATGGTAAAAAGTATTATACATTTAACCCATAATTTAATTTAATTTTTTATACTATCATCTTTAAAAAGTAAATTTAAAATTTAAATTTATACACTTACAATCTCTTCTCATGCATGCAATCTTTTGTTAAAAAAAAAAATACTATACTTATAAAAAAAATGAAAAAAGCACTATACATTAACAAATAAATTCAAAAGTGGAAAATATTGGAAAATAAGTTCTTAAACTACTCCACTTCAAATAAGTTATATACATGTGAAGTCAAATTCTCCATGTGCCCTACATATTTGCTGCTGATAGATGTCTGTCATATATATTAAACAACAAGGTCCCTCAAGTCCAATCCAACTTTTCTTTTCCCCTTTCTTATCTCTATATCATGACCATATGCAGATAAACTGAAATTCGTATCTTTCACTCAAGTTTCCCAAGCTTACTTTATTAGTAATTAAAGAAACCGCCATAAGTTTATGTAGATGACAAAGTGATTTGAGAGTTATTTATTGGGCATCCAATTAAGGCATTGGTCGTTGATGACATCCAAAATTTGAAGGAAAAGTTTCGCTGTTCAATTTTCGGGAATGAATAATTTTAGCACAAAATTTACGCAATTATTGAATGGGGATATGTTGAAAGATACGTACATAATATTTAATAAACTAATTAACAAGCGTTTATAGAAAAGTGATTGAGATTTGTTTAAGTGATAATTTCTCTTTCAATTGAGAATGATGTTTTAAGATTTAAACTTTTATTTCCCTTTCCTATCGCTATCCAAATGTCTCAACAAGAAAATAGATAGAACAGGCAATGCAAAGGGCAACAACAATTTAAGATGTTGATTAAGACAAACACATCGTTCACCCAGCAATGAAAGAGGAAAAAGATGTTAACAAATATTGGCTAATGAAAGTGAAATATGCTTTCCATTTAAGATAAAAGATACTTAAAGACGATTAGAGCATTTGAAATTGGAACCCTACTTAAATATTATAGCCGATCATGTAAAGACAGCAAACCATGTGGGAAGACATCTTCTCAAATGCCTGAATAAACATAAAAATTATATATATATATATATATGCTCATCGATTGTAACATTGAAACTATTATAAAACAAACCAAAAGCATTATTAACTTTCACTGCACATTCTCATTAAAAAAAAAAAAAATTCACCGTTCACCACATTGGTGAATGAGGCATTTGCCTTAAGCATTAAGGACCTTTTGGTTAATTAAGTATATAGTGATTTTTTATGTATAAAAAAAAGTATATAGTGATTTAAAAAAAAAAAGTTGCTGGTGCATGGATAAGCATGATAAGAATTCTATATATTGCGCGATGATGAAAAAAATAATATATATATATATTTCTTTGAGTGTAAGAACAATAAAACTAAATTTATAATGTATAATTAAGTCCAACAGTACCCACCCACTCCCAAAAAAGTTGAAAAAAAAGAAAAAATAGTTGAAATGTGGGAAGGGAAGCTCTCAGAGCAGTTGGATGAGAGTTACTGCAATTCGTACAATGGGAGTGAGATATCTTGTGATGTTATTAATAACAAATAGAGAAGGGTTTCGACGTATTGGTTAATTTGGTGCATTGCTTTTAAGCATGTGATGTTGATATCTTTGTTTCCATTGTTTTTTTTAATTTGTTGAATTTTAATTGATGATCGATGACGATGCCTTGCCAATTCCTGTCGATCATTGTGCGGTTGTAGTAATGGGATATGGACCCTTGGCCTTGGCTAGGCTATCCTAAATGCATAGCGATCGAAATAATTGATCAATTGTTCATTAAACATGTCTTTAGAAACTGTTATAGCTGACCTCAAATCTAGACGTGGATCTTTACCCATTGCTAATTTGCTCAGGCAACGTGGGGGCCTCAATAACTTCTTGGTGTATAATAATTGCTTTTTTCTCGTAGGGTGAAATTCGCTTCGATTTTTCCTGTTTAAAGTGAATGCCCATTGATGACATTTATGTAACATTTTTTTGTGTTCTTATTTCAATTTTTAGTCATTGTATTACGGATCGATATTTAAGTTTTAAATTCGTACGATTTTAATATTCAGACATCTATTCATTTGAGATTTCGGATTAATCTATCTGTCACAGTTCACACCCTTGTAAGATATTGTTCGCTCTGATTTTTTTGATCTCACGATTTTATTTTATAAAAGACGTCTCATAAGATGACGTCCTCGTCACGGAGATTGATCATCCTGTCTACCTCTTTCGAAGTATTTGACGTGGATCAAACGATTTAAGGTTGACTCTGATATCACTTGTCACAGGTCGAGACTTAAGCTTCGAATCTACGCGATTTCGAAACCCGAACATCCACTCATTTGATGTTCCAGATCAACCTACCTACTAAGATTCACACCCTTATGAGGTATTATTCACTCTGACCCTCGTGATCTCACTATTTTGAACTACAAAAAAATGTCTCACAAAATAAAAATAATATGAACCATTTTATACCCTAATAATTTTTTTTTATGTTTGATATAAGATTCAAAATTTTTTTTTTAGTTACGTGACATTTGTACCACCTTATTCATTTTCATTGTTGCACTAGTACTATTATAGTGCCTTAAAAAAAAGGAAAGAATAAAGTAAAACTTGTCATGTCATGCATTGGTCTTTTTTTTTTCTTCTACTTCCTTTGAGCAAAGTTTTCTACAACTTCTAAACTCCGCTTTATTAATTAAAATAAATAAAAGAGAGAAAAACAGAATAAGATAGCACTGTTGATATGTAATAAATTGGTAGATTGAAGAATTATTTTCAATTTACACAATTTGGCCCACTTCCTATCTAAGTTGTCCCTTCAGTCAACTTCCAATCCTTTCACCCTGGTTGCTGCAGAACTTTTGGATTTCAGAAATAGACTAGCCCTTTCAAAAAAAAAAAAAATAGTTTATGTTAGCACTTTTAAAGAAGACAGAATCTTCAACGTTGAGCAAAAAGGTCGACCAAATTTATGTACTTTTTTTTTACTATAAAAATTACAGTATTATCAGTTAGTAGAATTTTCTAATCTATATACCATGCCTTAGAATTTGTTTTTTGGTGCACACTCCCTTAGATTATTAATTAGCCCTATGTGTGAAACGATGATCATTAATTGTGGCAGGTTGTAATGTACATTTAGACTTTTATCCAGGCAAAACCAGTCGTTTCATAGTAACCACAGAATTAAATTTATTACTAACTTATAGGACCTTTCTTTAGGACCAGACTAGGGATTGAATCTTTGAATTAGCCTAACAATGGCACGAAGATAGCTCTACAATTCATTTGAGACCAAAGGTGTTTCATGGTATGGGCTGGACTGTGTCAGGTCCGGTTAATTTTTCTAAAAAATTTTGCTTAAGGCCCGATTGCTCAGCTCAAGAGATAAGAAAATATTTTTAAAAAATTTTAATATTTAAAATATAAATATTTAATATTTTAAAAATAAAATAAAATAAAACAATTATTATTAATTAAATAATATTTTAAACTGGATTTGAGCTTGAAAAACTTTGTGCACCACTCGAGCAAGACCCGCACGCTGAATGACTAATTGAGCCCTTGAGACATTGTATTCCTTATATTTTTCCAATTTCCCCGATCACCTAATTCACCTATGAAGGTCTAATTATAAAGGCTTAGAATTTCAATTACCAGAATGAATAAAAAAATTTAGACTTAAAGTTAAAATAGTCAAGGATACGGATAAGTGAAGCAACTGAGGTGATATTTGGAATTTGATTTGTTTCTTTTTAACCCTTTCTTATTCCAAAGCTTGATCTGAACATGTTTCTGGTGTCATGGGAATTCTGGAAAACACAGAAAGATAGAATCAAAAGGCTGATAGGATTAAAGCCTCCAGTAGAGATTTGAACTGTGCCTTGGGTTGTCGTCACCGCCATCTGTAGATGGATGGAACAATAATCTCCTTTATGCAATGGGAAATTGAATTTGTTTTGATCAAATTAATTCAACAAAGGCAACAAATCAGAAGTCAATTGACTAGATTTACTGCTCGTATATAGTTTTGTTTTCTTAAATGTAAAGTCTAGGCAGGAAGCCCCTTTAGTCTTTCTTTAATAGGCAGAGTGGCAGCAATACCAAAGAAGACAAGGTACGGGTGGGGCAAACTTCTTCTGTAGTCTCCAAGGTAATAAGCTTTGTGCAACGGCAACTGAAGCCAACAGAAAGGCCAATGGCTCATCTAGGCAGCCCCTTCATTCATGGCCCTTGAAAGACCTCAAAATATCAAATAACTTTCCTTCCTATGCACCTGTGAGCTACAAAGTTTTAATCTAGGTCATCACCAAATACCCATGTCGTTAGCATGGCCAAGAAGATAGTGAATGGCCCGCAAGGACCATTTAGCTAAACATTCTGAACTGCACAACCAACTTCCAGTTATTCATCTCATATAAGAGAACCAACCAGAATTGCAACGGACCATCTATGCCTAGACTCGAGAAACTCTTCGAAAAAGATGAATACGATAGAATTCTTTGTTTAATAAAGCATCTGGAGGGCCATCGGCGATGCAATAAATGCACTCACAAGAAAAATCAATTTAGATGAGTTGAAAGACCAAACTTCTCTACTATTCATAACACAGAAATAAATGAAAATTTGGGACCATAAAATAATCCAATCTCCTGCTTGTTGGTAGTACTCCAGCCCGCCTTAACACAACTCAGAACTATCCAAAATCAGATGCTATTTCACTTACCGAATTAATTCCATAATCACATAAACCAAAGCAAGAAAATTCAACAACATTATTACATAAGCAAACTTCAAAACAAAGCATGGAAATCATCTTTAAATAATCACGTAGGTCATAGCAATGATAAGTAACAGCTCAGACAGCAGAAATGTACTACATAAGATATCGATATTACAGCTTATCTTTCAACAATGACAAAGTGGCCTTGCCACCCAGAATTCTGATCAAGCAAAAGAATTTACTGCCGAAACAGTCAAATGCTGGTCATATTCTATCGGCTAGGTACCTTACTAGAGAGTTGACAGGCTTATCAAAGTCAACATTCCTCGTCCCCTGGAACCTAACTTTTATTCGAGAAAGGTAATCAACTGCAATCCAAGCAAAGCTCAACATCACTACACCATCAGACTTCTGCAACTCTAACGTCTTTTTTACCCATTTAGGATGGTAAGTAACCTGGTACCATGCTGACGCCTTTTTTTCATACAATTCATTCTTCTCATCCTCATTAAGCTGCTGCAAATCCGAGTCCATATTCTCGAAATTTTGCCTAAATTCTTTCCTCAGGGCACCATAAGAATGACTGAGCTTCTCCTTCAGATTCCCTAACTTCCGACTGGTCTATTTGGGCATGGACCAGATGTGCCCAGTTGCAAGCACTTCTTCCCTCTTAACTTTGTACTGACCAAGCAGTCCAATCAGCTGCGCATCATAGGAGCACTTTTTAACCCAGGCATCAGCAATGTAGTCAGCAGATCCTGTAACCTCAAGTTGTGCATCATAATTTATATCATTAGCATCAAGATTGAGCTTGGAAGATTCAGAGATATCTTCATTATACACATCTTTGATATGACGATATAGTCTTCCCAAAATTTTTCTTGATTTGTATGATAGGTACAATTTAACCCATAAAATGTGGGTAAAGTTTTGGTTTTAATTGAGCAGGCATTGACACAATCTTCCCAGTTTTTGGAAAATCAACAGCTGTAGCTGCCAACTCTGCAAGATGTAAACATTTCTCATCTTGAGCACCATATTCACTAAGGTCAGCATGAACCACGTGTGCATTGCAAATGCTCCCCAGGTTCTCTCATTCACCATGTTTTCTGCAAAATAAAAATTCTATTATGTCCTGTAGAGCATACGTGAGTTAAAAAGTCCAGAGATTTCGTTTTCACCTACCTGGAATTTGAAATAGTTCATTCATCAGAGTACAAATCCTTAACTAACTAGCCCTGCCAATTTGATATATTTTACTCAGGAATATATCTACTTTATTCCCAAAATTTCGCTCCAGTTTCTCCCATTTGAAGATTTTATCTTTTGCACACTAGGAATTCAAAAAAAGGTATTCATCATGATACAAATCCAAAACTCACTTGTCCTGCATTTGTAATATATTATGCTCCAGAATTTACTTGTGTTACCACCTCATTTTTGTTCATATCTTCCTACGGAAATTATAGTAAGACAAGATTTACCGGTGACAAAATAAACCATTTCAAAAACAGTCAGTGCCTTCCCTAACAGATCAATGCCTAACTGCATAATGCCATTTAAACAAGAAAGACTAAGCTGGTTATTAAACCATAAAGAATAATAACTTAGCAACATATAGTCATGTACTCAACCATGTATTTCTTCAATTGCAACATTCCCTTTGATACTAGCGTTCAATCAGCATACCAGAAAAAAAATAAGTTTGCAGTAACAAATAGGAGGATTTTGTTCAGGAGTACTAGTATTTTATATAATGTATTTGAAGAATGGAAATAAAATTAGAACAATTCTGGAAAAGCAGCAGTGACCTTGGTGAGCCTAAATTGTTGCAATGCCCAAAGACAACAAACAGTTACCTTATGAGTGACTGGGCATTGCAACAATTTAGGCTCACCAAGGTCATACGGCATGGGTGGCAAGCTCTTTTGCTAGGGGGGATAAGAAGTTCCTCCCATGTGACAAAATAAAGGTCCCCATCAAGATCACTTCCAGAAGCTTCATTTGTATGGGGTCTCTCACACTTTTGAGGGAAAACCAGACTGTCATATAAATGCTGTAAACCAGGGGCATCGACTGCTTCTAGAATCCTTGTACCTCCAGGGTGAAGACAAGGATTCTTAGCTATAATCACCAATCCTTTAATCACTTCGAAGTTTTTCTTTGTTTCAGCAAACCTAGAGCCATGTTTCTAGAAGCAGCTTTCTATAGATGGATTGGACGGTTGGATAAAGCACTGACCTTGTTCAAGTACTCCTAGTTCATCCAAGACACCCATCAACCACCTTCCTGAAGGAACAAATATCCTAGCTTTTTCCCTATGTCGTGACGTTTCGGCATCGGAAAGTGCGCGTACGTCGATGATGGGAAATGAAAAAAAAAAAAAGGTTTAAAAAAATATTTTCAACAAAAATCAAATGTGAATAATTGCCATTAATATTTTTTTAAATACGATTAATCATTTAAAAATTTTATTTTTTTTATAAAATATTTAAAATTAATTTAAAATTTTATAAAAAAATATTTTGAGATATGTAAAATTAAAGTTGAATTCGAAAATCAATTATATGAAAAAAATATTAATACTTTCACAACATCGGTTAAAAATGATATTAATTAATTATATATTTTTTTAAAATTTTAATAAAAATGGTCTACTTTAGTATTTAAAAATTAATATTTTTTATTTCAAAAACTTTAATTTTTTTATCTTTTGAAAAAAAATAAATTTTCTCATTTTAAAAACAAAATTTTTAATTTTTGAAACAAAGTGAAAATGTCTTATGTATCAAGACACATCTTTCACTATTTTATGTAAAAGTTCAAAAATATCTTTAATTTAAAATTTTTCAAATTATATAACACTTTACATAAATAATAATCATGAAGAATCTTTTATATTTAGACTAAATCTCGATAATTATATTTGTTTAAGATATTATCTTATTTAAAAATATATTTTTTTTGAAAACTCATTTTTGAAAACATATGCATAATATGCATGAATATAATAACTATATGATGAATGCATGACAATTAAACATGAATGATAAAATGTGAATGAATGACAATTTAAGAATGATAATTTAAGAATACATGTAACAAAATAAAATGGAATGCAAATGTATAAATAGGATCAAAGATTGGTTTTAATATTTAAGGTTGATTTATGGTTTAGGTTAGGATTTGGGTTAGTTTAAGGTTTAGGTTATGGATTATGGTTTGGTTTAAGATTTATGGTTAGTTTCGGGTCAAATTTAGGATTTTAGGATTTGTTTTAGAATTTAAGGTTTGGTTTAGGGTTTAAGATTTAAGGTTAGATTTTTTAGTTTAGAATTTAGAATTTGATTTAAGGTTTAGAGTTTAGATTAGGGTTTAAGGTTTGGACAATTATTTAAGGTTTAGATGATGGTTTAAGGTTTAGATGGTGGATTAGGGTTTAGAGGGTGGTTTGGGGTTCATAGGAATGGTTTAGTGTTTCATGATGGTTTGAAGTTTCATGAAAAATGCATATGACAAAAATAAATAAGAAAAATACCAATGGTAAAAATATAAATATTAATGCATTAAAATTGCACGAATATGAAACAAACTTATTAAAAATCTAAACACCTTAAAACTATATTACAAACTAAATATGCATGTAAAACCATAATGAAAATGGATCAAACAATAAATTTTTTTAAAAAAATTCTTCAAAACATGTTCCATCATTTTTTTTTTTTGTTTTGAAATTCATACAAATAAACATACAATCACAAAAAAAAAAAAAAAACTATTAATCAAACCTTTTTATTCATGAAGAATTCATCAAACATATAGAAAACTCGAAAAACAAACTAAAAATACAATCATAAAAGAAATTTCATCAAACATGTAGTAAACCAATAAAATGAGAAACCATAAAAATAAAGATACTAACCAATATTATACAAACTACTAAACTTACCAACATTGATACAAACAACAAATAAAATAATACTCTAAACATCCATTAATTTTTTAAGGCAAGAAAATCATATAAATCAAACCAATGGAGGTTTGGCCAAGGGAGAAATAGAAGTTGGCCAAACCTCCCATGAACATAACAATGGTGTAGTTGTTTGATTTTTCTTAATCCTTTTAGCTTTAAACACAACTATTGATTAGTTAAATGAAAACTTGAATTAAGCTTGGATTTAAAGATGAACAACTATGGATTTTCTCAAGAAACACAAAAAAATTAATGGATAAACAATATGAAAATGATATGAAAATATAATGAAATGAAATAAAATGCAAGAAAGGAAACTAGTAAAAATTATTCATTCATAAGCTTTTCCCATTTTTTTCCATTTTTCTATTTTTTCTCCTTTTTTTCCACCTCTCAGTTGTTGCTTGTTCTTCCAAAACCATCCATTTCCCAGTCCTCATAAAAAGAAAAAATATCTCCCCTTAAATGCTTGCAAGCCTTTGGATTGGAAGTCCATATAATGGTTAAAAATTTTCTCTTGTTTTCTTTGCAATGAGCCACCTTTCACTCTTAGATCCAGCCTCTCAAGTTCATTCTATGGTGGAGAATGCTTGCTACTAAATATTGGATTTTTAATGTTGTTGGAACCAAGTAAAAAAATCATTTTACCCTTTATTAGAAAGTTTTCGGTTTCTAAGCAATTTTTTTGGAAAAGAATACTCTCTTTCTCATTTTTGTTATTTTGAAGCACAAAAAAACTTTAAATAATATGAAATTAAGATTTGAGAGTTTTCATGAAAATCCGATTTCGAAAAAGTCAAATTATGAAATTATCCTTTAGGTGTATTTTAGTAATTATACATCTCTCGAGATGCTGTTAAGGTTTTTAACATACAAAAAATCATTAAATAATTTAAAAACATGATCTAAAATGTTTTATGAAAAATTGACTTCAGAAATGTCAAATTATAAAAATACCCTTTAGGGGTATTTTAATGATTTCACACATTTCGAAGTATAATAAAGTTTTTAATATTTCAAAAATTATCAAATAATATAAAATCATGATCTAGAGCTTTTTAGGAAATTCCAACATCAAAAAAGTTAATTTACAAAAATACTACTAAGAGTATTTTAATAATTTTACACTTTTCAATGTGTGATATGAGTTTTTAATATATCAAAAATAATAAAATATTATAAAATTATGACTTGAAAGCTTTCACAATAATTCAACTTCGAAAAAGCTAAATTACGAAAATATTTTTAAGAGCATTTTAATAATTTTACACTTTTCGAAGTGTAATCAAACTTTTTAATGCTTTAAGATCATGAATTTTAATTTAAAATCATATTAATTTCAATTAGTTGTGAATTTTGAAAAGTTAACCCAAGTTCTAATCATTTTGATCGTATTTTGTTTAAGTTTTATTTTATTTGATTAAGTTTGACTAAATTTGATATCGAGTCATTTAAGTCAAATTAATCTTAATTATAATCTTAAAAACTTGTTAAAATTAAATAAATGTTAGATTTAGATTAAGCCAAAATTTAAAAACTTCACAAATTGACAGATTTTACTCAGACAAAATTAAGTATCTACAACCTAAGACCTCAAAGCTGTGATGCTATCACACAAGTCAACATTCCTCTTAAACGAGGCTCTAGTTGAGGCTTCAAACTTGCACTCAGCATGATAGTTGGAGTATTCCCTTGCTCAGTACATGAAAGTGAGAAATTCAAATGCTGCATCAGTGTCCACAAGGATTTTGTTTAATTTAGAGACCATGGTATTTTGCATTTCCCCAAAATACTTCATCTAGCATATCCAATGCTGATAGCAATGCAATAATTTGCCTATTCAGGAAGCCAAGCTGAAATCCTGTCCAAGAACAGATTTCTAGTGTTGTGTGATCAGCCTGGAACTTATCAATACTGGGCCCAAAAGAAAGACGGATCCCATTACCTTCTTCTGGCCAACAAGCCACAACCCCTTTACAACCAGATTATCTAATTTGATAGGCACAAGGAGAATTTAGGTTCAGCTTCAATTTCTGAGCAACTTCCATTGCAAGATCAGGAGTGATCCTACCGATCCCATCTGAGGACACATATCCATCTCTCTTTATATCTGGAAGGTCAGGGTTGACCTCTGTTGAAGGAACTTCCACTGTTGCATACGTTGATGAGAAGCATTGACCCATCCTGGCAGCACATTTAGCAATATTTCGGTTTCTAAACTTCCATGTCCAACCTATAATTTGAAGCACGCTTATTTTTCCATCTTCAGCAGAAAACCAGGCGGAATAGTCTCTCCATTGATTGGCTTAGAAAGCAAGGAAAGAGTGTTTGCAACCACACAAGTAAAATCCATCTGACAGAATAGACTTTACCCTTTTGAACACTCGCGTTTTCTGAGAAAAAGAGGTAGACGTCACATCCCTTACAATTAAAGCTGCAAAGTGAGTGAGCACATTAGCATTAATTGTCTGCATGCCTTCGTCCATAAATGTGACCCCTAAAAACCAATCTGCGACTTCTTTATATTTCCTGAGAACCCTATTTTAAAGCTCAATTTCCGAAAGAAGTCAATAAGCTTTGGTTGGACTAATAACCAATCTTTTGATTTCAACGAAATCATCCAACTGTTTAGGGTTCTCAAAAAGTTTAGAATTCCTCAGCAGCCCATTATGGACAACTTTCAACCTCTTATAGGCATCATACACTGGACGTCTATAGGAATAGATGTGCTTTAGTGCAGCCACATTTACCTCCATTCGTTGGTCTCTCCGTAGATTAAAGAAGTCCTCTGATAATTGATCCTGATTGAATATGCCTTTGCGCATTACAACATTCACTAAAAACATTATTTCAAAGGGAATCCCTTCCTTGTGATCAATATAATAGAAGGGATTTGACATGGACCTCCCAAAATCAGGTTCATCACTGATCCTAAGTGGCCCTCTGAGGTAATCCACTGCCCCTCTTCCTTCTCTGTGATAATCCATGGCCTTCTCCAGCTTTACACAAGGACGAGGACAGATTATGACTCTGTATGTATTACAACGACCAATAGCTCCACTAGGGGTAAAATCTGTGGTCCAGATCCACTGATCATCATCTTCCAACAGATCAAATGGAACTGATTCTTCAATCTCATCATCAGCAGTTCTATACCAGACCCAAGGTGAAGAAGCCACCTGTAAGATCATTACTAAACATGTTGGATCTGTGTACTGCTTAATCTTATTAATCTCCCTCACCAAGAACTCCACCTTAAAGTCACATTTTATCACTGCATGCTCAGTTGTGCCTTTCAATAAGAAGGCTGTATGTTTAGAGAAACAAAATTTGCAGGTGCCATCAAAAGGATCCACAAGAAAATCAACCTTAGGAGGAGGTCCTTTCCAGCCAACAAAGAACTTATGTCGACTAGGTAGGGTTCCAATCTCCAGGGAGACATTAGGTAACTTAAAGGGCATCGTACTTCTCCTCCAACGATTCAAGTAATAAGGATTTTCAGGCCCTAAACTAACCTTCAATAGCTGATTGTTGAAGACAAGCTCAGTAAGAGCAGCAGCATCCACGGCCTAAGTTACTGTTAGAGAGGAGGCAAAATGAACATACGCATGGGTCTCCACCTTCTTATAGTCATTTGTTTTTTGGATAACTGTAGTGTCAAGAATCTCAAAGTTGTGATGGGACTCTGGTGGTTTCCATGAAGTCTTCAATCTACATTTCCAACCAACTCCAACTTTATTGTCCAAGTACTCCGTCAGATCTTTGGTTTTGACATGTCTGGTAAATCCACCAACACTACCTTGCATCACCACTTTGTCCTTTTCACGTCTTTCTGACTCCATAGATTCAAGAAAATTAACCATTTCGGATTCATACCAAGCAAATTCCTGAACAAAAACCTGACACAACATATTCAGGAAAAACATGATTATAAGAAAAGAACACAAAGTTATAAATCTGCATGCAAACTTCAACCATATTTATGGATTAAAAATACACTTTAATTTTCTTTTACGCCTTCCCAACAACTAAGCAAAATAACATTAAGATACTCAGCAAAAATACAGGGTAAATTTCTTTTGTTATGGTTTACTTTATGAATTATGACTACATGCTTATTTAAAAGATAATAGTGAAAAAAAATTACTAAATAGTATAAATGCTACCCTGCATTCTCTTCCCAAAAGCATTTTATCTAGGGGGAAAATTATAGACATCAGCTTGCTAGTAACAACCCATGAAATTAAAGCCATTCATGTGCATCATAGTTAGTGAAAAATAAAGGAACTAAAAAAAGGGAAAGGAGGGTTTCAAATTTCAAACCATAGTATCTTTTAAGGTTCCATTTGTTTCGTTAAAATTAATTTTTAGAAAATATTTTTTGAAAAATGTTCATATTTTTTGAAAAATGTTAATATTTTTTGAAAATGTAGAAATTTTTTGTTATTTGAATTAGTTAATAAAAATATTTTTTGTTATTTGGTTGTTTTCTAGAAATTTTGTTTCTTTTTTCAAATAATATTAATATAACTATTAAAATATTAAAATTATTTATTATTAAAGTATATTAAAATTATTTATTACTAAAATTATTAATATTCAATAATAATTATATTTTAATAATAATATGCAATATTAACATATTATATATTAATATAAAAATACTTAAAATAAAACTATTTATTATTTTTATATTAATATTTTAAAATATTTAAAATAGTATTACTATTCTTAAAATACTATTTTTAATATTAAAATAGTAATATTTATTATTAAAATATTTTTACTATAAAATATTTATATTTTATATTTAAAATATCTATTGTTAAATCATAACAAAAATATTTTTATTTATAATTTTTATTAAAATAGTAATATAAATACCTTAATAAATAAAAATAAAAAATAATATATTTTAAACTAAAAAAATTAGAAATTATTTTTTATTTTCCTATTAAGAAAATAATGTTATTATTTTATTTAACATTAATTATTAAAATAATAAAAATATTATATATGTTATTATTAAAATAATAATATAATACTATTTATTATTGAAATACTAGAAATATTTATGTTTAATAATATACAAAATAAAATATTTAAAATTGAATTAACAAAAGACTTTTGATGTTAATATTTTAATTTTTTAATTAAAATTGAATAAAATATTTTTATTAATATAATAATATTTTAAGTCAAATTAAATCAAATTCGAGCTTAAAATATTATTTTCAAAGTCTTATATGAGTAAAGTTATTAAAATATTTAGAATTAAAATATTAAAAGACTTTTAACATTAATATTTTAATTTTTAAGCAAAATTAAACAAAACTATTATTTATTAATATAATAATATTTTGAGTCGGGTCAAATTAAGTTTAAGCTTAAAAAAGTCATGTACAAGGTTTGACTTGAGTAAAATTATGTTCAAACATATTGATAAGTAGTTTCACTGATAAACAATTTTTTTAAAAAAATTGTCTTTATGTAATTTTCAAAAAATTTACCTGATTTTTTGTTGACCAATCAATCTTTGTCAAACAAATATTTGAAAATGTAAAAATTATTTTTCAAAAGTCATTTTCTATTAAACAAATGGAGTCTAAATGTCTTACAATCAAGTTGGACTCTAAAACAATTAAGCACTACAATTGGCTCAAAGGTTAGAGCTTTGTGCATCCAAAATGGCAAAGACATAATATTTGATGGCAATTGAAACCTTAAAGAGCATCTTCCTCATATTTTCAAATGAGTTTGACTAACCATTAATAATAGAAAAACAATGATTTAACTTTATTTTTATTCTTTAATCAAGAATTAAAGAGAAAAAACGAAAAACTTCATCCCTGTACTATTGAATTTGCATATGTATAGATCTCCTCTTTTGTGATTATTCTTGAATTCCACATATTCATTCAAGATAAAAAAATTTAACTTTACAAAATATGTCAAATAGATGTAAAATAAAATTCATTTCAATTATTACGTATTATGGATTATGATATTATAATTAGAATAATTTTTAGGATTATAATATGATTACAATATTGTATAAGATCCTTTTCTTAATCCATGAAAGTTTTTTACATATAAATGAGGTTTTATGTACAAGATCCTTTTCTTAATTAGTGAGAGTCCTCCATATATAAATAGAGTTCTATGTACTCATTCATATAAGTAAGAATATTAACAATGTAACCATTTGGGTCTTTCTTCAATGAATGTAGTCCATCATGGCATTAACAATGTAACCATTTGGGTCTTTCTTCAATGAATGTAGTCCATCATGGCCAAATCACCTCTTTTTTGTGTTCTTATTTTCTTGCCTTTTCTCTTACTCATTTTCATTCACACAAACACTATCATTTAAAACTTAACATAGTTTTAGAGCCTAACTTGTATGTTTAGTTTCTATCTAAAACCTTGTTTTAGGTTATGTATCCTTTTCATTTTTTTATCTTACACAAACAATAACGTCAACTCCTGAACTTACCACATGTTCTGTCACAGCATCTCTATACTGTCATGTGTTCTATCATGACATTCTGAAATTGTTACGTATGATGCCACGTTAACTTTTAAACCTGCTACATGTTACGCCACATAAGCTTCTAAACTAGCCACTACATGAAAATAAAGATTTAGTAACTGTTTTTTAGCGGTGTTTTTAAATAAATGCCACAAAGTTTTGTGTTTTTATAGGGTTAGCGATATTTTTTTATAAAATGTCACTAAATTCTTATATAATGGCATTTGAATTTAAAAATGCCACTAAAAATATATTTTTGTGGCATTTGTTGACCTAAATGTCGCTATATACTTTGACTTTTATAAATTAAAAGAAATTATTGAGGGTATTTTTGGTCAAAAATACCTACAATAGTCCCTTTCAATTAAAAATTGAAGGGGAAATTTGTAAGTGTTTTTGATCAGAAATACTTTGAATAACTCTATTCAATTTTTTGTAAGGGATTATTCAAGGAATTTTCTAGCCCAAAACGTTTTGAATAATCCCCAAAAACAATTTGAGGGGATTATTGAAGTGGTTTTGACCAAAAATACCTTGAATAATCCCATTTAATTGTTTATAAAAGATTATTCAAGGCATTTTCTGACCAAAAACACTTTGAATAATCCCCAAAGAAAATGGGAGGGGATTATTGAAAGTATTTTTGGCAAAAAAATACCTTGAATAATCCCCAAAAAAATGAAAAGGGATTATTCAAAGGCTTTTTAGTCAAAAACACTTTAAATAACCCCATTCAATTTTTTGTAAGGGATTATTCATGGTATTTTCTAGCCAAAAATACCTTGAATAATCCCCAAAAAAATGGAAAAAAATTATTCAAAGCATTTTTTTACCAAAAACGTCTTAAATAATCCTAAAAAAAATTGGAGGAGATTATTAAATGTGTTTTTTACTAGAAATGCTTTGAATAACCCTATTCAATTTTTTGTAAGGGATTATTCAAGGTATTTTCTGATCAAAAATACTTTGAATAATCTAAAAAAAAAAATGAAAGGAGATTATTCAAGGCGTTTTTTATCAAAATGCCTTGAATAATACCCTTATAAAAATTGGAGGAGATTATTTAAGGCTTTTTTGACAAAAAAAATACCTTGAATAACCCCATTCAATTAATTGAATAAGGTTATTTAAATTACCATCATATATGCTAAGAAAGTTAATGGCGTTTCTATAAGAAAACGCTATTAAATTTTTCTTAAATTTCAAACCCGCGAGATCCCCTTTCTGCTTTTCTTTCTCCTATTCATTTATTCCATTTCTACTCATTTTGGGTTGCTTTTTTCTTATTTTTTGCCTAAGTTTCAATCATTTTGTGGTCAATTTTTATCTTTTTATCTTTTGTTTTTACAAATTTTAAGTTAGTTTTCTTGTATTTTGAGTCAAATCCCTAAACTTCTTATTTGATTTGTTAGGTTGAATTCTTAAACTTCTTGTTTGATTTATTTTCCCACCGTCGTTCAAGCTCTATTGGTAAGCTTCATTTCAACATTAGCAACTTTAATATTTGGCCATTTTTTTTCTTTTTTTTTTACCAATTTATTTTGTTATTGCAATTTTGAGTTTGGTTTTTTTTTGTTGGTGAGAAAAAATCAAGATAGAACAGAAAGTGAAAGAAATAGGTTTTTCTTTGAAAAACTTGAAATTGAACGTTGAATTTAGTTACAAACATGAATGAAATTTTAGGTTTAGTTTTTTTTTCAATAGAATATTTTTGAAATTACTAAAAAATTGTTACGTGTTAACATGAATTTGGGTATTTATTCAACGCCTTAGATTGGATCCAACACCATCTAGCTACTATGGATGTAGCTATCAGTAATTTACATTCTCAACAAGTCAGTTTTCATAAGACATCTCCATATTACAAGATAGATTGCAAACTATACAATAACGTTTTCACGCAAATGAAAATAGAAAGAGAATAAGAACGTGCTAGAATTGAACATGAGCATGTTAAAATTGAAGAAGAACATGTTAAAATGGATCAAAAGCATACAAGATTTTAGCAGTTGCATAATCAATTTGACACTCTTTGAATTTTGTGCAACAATAATTTTTAGGAACTAATCTAGGAGGTCCACCAACTCATATATTATATTTAGTAACTATTTATATTTTTTAATATAAAAAATAGCTTATTATTAAGTGTTAAAACTTGCATTACTTTATTCATTAGGTTCTTCAACACGCTGGTGACCAAGGCGGGAAAAATCTTTCATCAAATGATAGTATACCAAATTTATGAAGTCATCAATTTCATACATTTTAGATTTTTGGTTAATGTACTAAAATAATTTAAATGTTATTGCATGTATTAAACTTTATATTCCATCCATATTGGAATAAATTTTGTATTTATATTATTTAGTTTATGAATTTAAGTTCGTTTTTATTTTTTAAATATTTTTTATTTAATGATAATAATCAATATTAAAAGAAAATTTTAAAAAATAAATTTATTAATTTAGCAGCATTTGTATCTAAAAACACTACTAAATGCCAAAATATAGTGGTGCTTTCTACTATAAATATTGTTAAATTTAGTGATATTTTTAAGAACAAACGCCACTAAATTTAATAGTATTTCTGAAAACAAACATCGTTAAATTTAATGGCATTTGTTCTCAAACTTAGCAGCATTTTCAAAAAATGCTACTATTTTCTCTAACACAGGTATAACCGACACTCTTAGCAGCGTTCTTAATAAATGTCACTAATCTTTTAATGACATTTATAAACGTCACTTAACGTAAAAAAAAAAAAAAAAAAAAAAAAAGCTACTAAAAATCTAATCTCTTGTAATGAGCCTCGTATTCTGCCACAGAATCTCTAAATTTTATTACGTGTTATGCCACTTTAGTTTCGAACTTGGTACGTGTTATGCCATATCAACTTCGAACTTGTCACATGTTCAAGTTAACAATCTCAACCTTTGTTTTCGCTAGTTCTAGTTAAAAACCGGAGAAATATGACATCTTTAAGCCAATTACTATTATTTTGAATGGAAATAATTATAATTTGTGACTCTCAAGGTATGAAAGTTTTTTTTGAAAGGATGCAAACTCAAACATATTTTCTTGATCATTTTCAAGATTTAATTAACAAACTCAAGTTGACGTCTAGTAAGTTTGATGGAAGGTATTAAAGGTAATATTATGTAATATTATACATATGTAGTCAAATATAATACTAAAAATTATAATATTATAATTAAAATAATATCTAAAATTATAATTTAATTACGATATCGTATTAGATTCTTTATTTAATTAGTGAATGTCTGTTATGTAAATATAAAAGTTCTATGTACTTTTTCATACAAGTCAAAATATTAACAATGTAGATCTTTATACCTTTTTTCCATGAATGTAGGCCATTATCATGAATCACGTATTTCTGTAAGTTTTTTTCTTCTTACCTTCTTCTCTCATTATTTTCATTCATAAAAACATTATTATTTAAAACTTATACAGCACTTAAATATAAAGAGAAACCTTACATCTTATTTCATTCTTTCGAATACAGAAAGCTTGAATTTTTAAAAAGACCAGGACTCCGAACAAACAATACTATGTCTGAGCTTCATTGCAAATCTGTTTCTGTCTATTAGAATGAAATTTCAATCTGTTTATCTTCTACTAAATCACGTTACATGAAAGCAGTGTTTAAGGATCAAGTAATAAGAGCCAATCAATCATTTAGGAAATAACAGAAACAAAAAGAAAATTCTTCAAAATTGACATAATATAATTAAAATTTGAAATACGCAAATCCCATTTCCCATTTTTCTTTCAAACAGAATCTAGTAACAAAATGTGATAATTGCAGAAAAAAAAAAAAAAACAAACGAAATTAATCCTGAAAAAAACAAGAAAATGGGTTGCTAGAAAAGCTGCTAACTTGAGAGGTTTGGCTGAAGTCAACAAAGAAGAAAGACAAAGAGAAACAGAAAGCAAAGTTTTTGCTAGTTTAAAGAATGAATTGAGAGTAACAGAGATGACGCAATCAAAAAGAAGTGTGCTTTTGTTGTCTTTTTTTTTTTAGGTATTTCATGATGAAATAAACCAAAAAAATTGTTTAGCATAGGAAAGAGACACAACTTTTTGAGTTCTCCAATTGCTTATTTCTTTTACCTTTGTCATTTCTTTTCTTTATTTTTTATGATGATGCTTGATTTGAAGGAGGTTTCAAAATTAATCTCAGAAATGAAAAAAAAAAAAGTACTAACATTATATTTGAAGGATTATAAATAAAATTCATGATTTTATTTTACATAGATTAATTTTTTTTATAATAAACAGTATACCTTAATTATTTATTTATTTTTAATTGATTATAAATTTTTATTAAACAATGAACCAAATAACACTTTAACAAATAATAACAATACAAAAATCATTGAATTATGGTTGAAGGAGTTTGAACTAAGATTTTTTTTTATTAAAGTTACAAATCTTCTCTTGCGGTCCTAATATTTGATTTGCCAACAAAAATTACTTTTGTAAAATTAAAAAATTTATTATTAATTGCGTGATTTATTTATAAAATATTATTGTTTTAAAATTTAAATCTTAATCATTTTAAGTATAAACAATTAAAAAATTCCAATGATAATTTGTCAAATAATTTTTTTGCATTAAATATAATAAAATTTTGAGGCATCCCAATTTTTTTTCCCTTTTTCCAATGAATCTTCTTCTCACAGGGATTATTGCCAAACATGGGTCTCAATATTTGATGTGGTGGCCAGTGCAAACTGGGAAGTAGGAAAACCAAAATTTGGAGAGTTCATGGGGTTTGAGAATGTTATCCATTATTCTTACTTTAAAGGAAACATTTTGAATATTTATCTCAATTGAGTTAAATAATACAATATTTTAAAAAGATGATATTTAATAAATTTGAGTTTTAAATTTGAGATTTTTTTTTTTCAGATCATGATCTCTTTTATATCAACAAATGAAAAAAATATTTATATTTTTTTACATTAAAAGTATGAAGATTTAAATTCAATTTTTTGAAAAGTACATTTAATAAAAATAAATTATTTGTTTAAAGAAATAATGATTAGATTAAACTCAACTTAAAAATGCTAGCTCAGTTGTAATCCTAAGTAAGCAAAGACTTGCATATAAATAGGTATAGACTAAATATTAAATATTACTAGTAGTTTCAAATTTCAAATCATTGAAGATACTATACTTTTCAAGATTTTAAAGTATATGGTTATCATTAGTAAAGTTTATGAGTAATTATATGTTTAAAATGCATGGCTAAATTTTAAAATGTTTTACTTGTTAATCATTAGAATATCCTTGTAAAAAAAAAAACTTAAAAATCAGAACATTGCTTTATAATATCATATTTTCCGATTAAATACCAATATTTTGATTTCTTTTATAATTGTTTGAAGTAAACAATATATGGAAACACAGATTTAAAAAAATCACCCCAATTTTATGTTTCATTTCATTTACAAAATTTATCACTTCATCATAATGTTTAAATCTAAAAACTTGACTATTAAACACCAAATAATGGAGATACTATCAATCACTTTTATTAAGTTTGATTGACCACCAAAATAAATCTATTTTTCTTAAAAAATTCCTATGTTTAACTAAATTTTTTAAAAAAGAATTAGCTCTTGTTTACTAAATAGAATTAAGTTTAAGAGTATAGTTATATTTGAAAAAATATTAGCACCTCACAACTTTCATCCAAAAATGATATTACTTAATTTTATATTATCGTAAAGTTATCTTGGCTAAAAGGGTTTTTTATTGTTTTAAATTTTATTATTTAAAGTATTAGAAATAAATTTAAGTTTTTGCCTCCATTTTGACAAATTTCTTAAAAGATTCTCCTCACTTTAAAAATATTCAAAAACTC